>NC_060121.1:47749787-48052817 GCF_021461395.2 Schistocerca americana | reverse complement strand
CTGATGAAACGTTGTTGTGATGCCTCGTGTAAGGAGGAGAAATGCGCACCATCGCGTTTCGACTTTGATAGAGGGTGGATTGTAGCCTATCGCGATTGCGGTTTATCGTATCGCGACATTGCTGCTCGCGTTGGTCGAGATCCAATGACTGTAAGCAGAATATGGAATCGGTGGGTTCAGGAGGGTAACACGGAACGCCGTGCTGGATCCCAACGGACTCTTATCACTAGCAGGCGAGATGACAGGCATCTTATCCGTGTGGCTGTAACGGATCGTGCAGCCACGTCTCGATCCCTGAGTCAACAGATGGGGACGTTTGCAAGATAACAACCGTATGCAGGAACAGTTCGACGACGTTTGCAGCAGCATGGACTATGAGCTCGGAGACCATGGCTGCTGTTACCCTTGACGCTGCATCACAGACAGCAGCGCCTGCGATGGTCTACTCAACGACGAACGTGGGTGCACGAGTGGCAAAACGTCATTTTTTCGGATGAATCCAGGTTCTGTGTACAGCATCATGATGGTCGCATCGGTGTCTGGCAACATCGCGGTGAACGCACATTGGAAGCGTGTATTCGTCAACGCCATACTGGCGTATCACCCCGTATGTGGTGCCATTGGTTACACGTCTCGGTCACCTCTTGTTCGGATTGACGGCATTTTGAACACTGGACGTTACTTTTCAGATGCCTTACGATCCGCGGCTCCACCCTTCATTCGATCCCCGCGCAACCTTACATTTCAGCAGGATAATGCACGACCGCATGTTGGAGGTCCTGTACAGGCCTTTCTGGATACGGAAAATGTTCGACTGCTGCCCTGGCCAGCACATTCTCCAGATCTCTCACCAATTGAAAACGTCTGGTCAATGGTGACTGAGCAACTGGCTCGTCACATTACGCCAGTCACTACTGTTGATGAACTGTGGCATAGTGTTGAAGCTGCATGGGCAGCTGTACCTATACACGCCATCCAAGCTCTGTTTGACTCAACGCCTAGGCGTATCAGGGCCGTTATTACGGGCTGAGGTGGTTGTTCTGGGTACTGATTTCTCAGGATCTATGCACCCAAATTGCGTGATAATGTAATCACACGTCAGTTCTAGTATATTATATTTGTGCAATGCATAACCGTTTATCATCTGTATGTATTCTAGTTGTAGCAATTTTGATGGCCAGTAGTGTACTTGCAGCAGGAAGGAGCAACGGTCCCAACCATGTAGCACATTTACATGACCTTCATGCTCGACAGAGTTGTTAACAGAGGTCAGACTGTTCGTGGGCCTAGCTGGCCACCCAAGAATGGTTCAAATGGCTCTGAAGTCATCAGTCCCCTTAGAACTAATTAAACCTAACTGACCTAAGGACATCACACACATCCATGCCCGAGGCAGGATTCGAACCTGCGACCGTGGCGGTCGCGCGGTTCCAGACTGAAGCGCCTAGAACCAGTCGGCCACAATGGCCGGCGCTTGCCACCCAGGTCACCTGATTTGTCAATGTGTGATTACTTTGTGTGGGGAGCTTTGAGATCTAAGGTATATCGTTACAACCCTTCAAGAACAAGTCTTCAAGAACTGCATCACATCATTCTGGATGAATTTGCAGCAAATCCAGCAGTTGAGCTTCGATCAGTCTTCAGGAACTTGCTGACTTGGACGCAAAAGTGCAAAGAGATCAATGGTGGTCACTTTGAGGATCTGCTATAGTCAGATTAGTACTGTATTTTCTATCTTTTGCTGTGTTTCTTTGTTCCATGCAACTCTGTTCTTCGACCACATTCATTTGCCCCATACTCCATAAAAAAAAGCAGGAAAGAACGAAATGAAACTTCTCGAGAAAAGTTTAATGTCCCAATTACGCAACAGTCACGCAAAACCCGTCAGATGAAGCTCCAAACCCATTTCTATATTTCATGAATCAGATCCGTTCATGCTCAAGCAAGCAGCCCTCCAGTTCGCCTAAATACTGTGCCATGAATTGCGGCACGTTGAATTACCGCCCACTACGGTTAGGGTGGTTCAGTGGTTACCTGTAGTCGGTCGCCGAGAGGTCGCCTCAAGCGCGGGGCGCGGTTGTCGGAGCCACCACGCGCCCAGGCACTTGGCTGGACAAGGGGACAGCCACAGAGGGGAACTGGAGCACGAAAGAGAGAGTGGCAAGTCCGTGTGGCCAGCACTGGGACAACCTGGCGGAGTCTAGCATAAGGTGGCAGCAGGTGAAATGTGCTGTCAACACACTGTAGCGCTGCCGCTATTTTTGGGTGTTGCTAAGGAAACTGTGAGCTCAGCCGTAGCCACAAGCAGCTGGAGGGGCTTAGGTGCAGCATGCCACTTGCAGCAACAGAGCTGTTCGTGCATTACGACGTGAAGCCAGGCCAGGCCAAGCATCGCAGTTCATAAAAGGCTGTGGTAACATAAGGCTCTCTCAGAATGAGCCAAGCAGTTTCTTCATCTCCAGGCTACGAATTTTTCGGTCTGAACGTGACTGGAAGCTGTGTGTGTGCACAAAGATTATTCAACTTCCGATACACATACATACGCACCAATCTTAGCGGAAGTATCAGTAGTCTAAGACGAGATGGCTATGCCAGGCACTGGAACGATATGGGACAGTAAGCAGTCGGCTTGCAGTCGGCCCTCCGTTGTTGCACCATCTTCTAGCACCGAGTCCTCCTTCCTGGACGTGGTGTCTCTTCATCGCTGGGCTGCCTCCAGGCTCAGCAGCAGCCAGACTCTTGCCCTAGAGGGCAGCCGATCGATCCTGGGACAGTACAACTGCTCACCTTTCCGTGCCGGCACAGGCGCCCTGGCACCACATGGCGTCACTGACAGGAGCAGCATCTGCTACCATAGGCTGCCATCCCCTGGCAGTCTTCCTTGTCACCAGTGCCTCCTGCGACCGCTGTGCAGCATCTAAAGGGATGTCCTGGCGTCAGCGTTGCTCAGTGGAGGCGTCAGTACCTGCTGGCCAACAGCTTGTCACACGCCACACCCTGAATGCTGTATTCACCACACGCTCATAGGAGGTTGCGGTCAATGGACTGAGATGCTGTGAGTGCAGTCATATGAGGTTTAATAAATTACTTGATTTTTGGTGTTGTTTATGTAAGCAGCCACCGGCCTCCACACTTGCCAACCCCTGGCCCCAGTGCGCTTCACCCCGGATCCACTTCAGCACAGACTTCGGTGTGCGTTCCCGCTGGTGCACGGTGACTTGCATCTCAGCTCCATTCGATGCTGTGCTAATTACACAAGTAGGTGATCTTTAGTGGCGGTGCACAAGAAGCGCCGAAGAGATCGGCGAAACCATCAGTTCGTGCAGTCATTTGCATTGTGTTTGTAGCCACATTCATGTTGTACTTCCTGTTGGTATTATCCTAATGGCAGGGGCACTGCGAGGACTAATTGTGCTGGTTGACACACGATTCAGTTGATGAGATTTGTCTTAATTAGACCCTGCGGATGTTGAACCGTGAATTTACTATTTTCAAAATCTTTTCTTAAAGAATTTAGTATATTTATTAGCGACTCATCAAGAACATAACACATTTAATCACACTAGGTGAGCGTGGAAGTAGTTACCAGGAAGTAACTGATGGAAAATAAAATTACTTTTAACAAGTGTGAATTTTATTCCTAAAGGCTTTTTCAAAACAGATTTAAAATTATAAGCAGAGAAGCACACTCGAAGTATCAAGTTACAATATTATTTAGAGGCAGAAAGAACAAAATTAACAGTAGGAGCCTTCGGGCTAAGGAGCTTGCCTGCTCCCTTTCAACACGGCCGTAGTCATGACCGCTCACAACAACCTCTGAAAGTGTACACTGGTGCAAATCTGCAACACACCAGATTACTTTAAACAAAAAAAATTTTAGCAACTCACACAAACACGTAAACAATGCACCCTGTAAGAGGGATGGAAATGGTACATCACTCAAATTATTTGCCACCGAAAGTGAATTTTTTTTTTTTTAAAAAAAAAAAAGACTCTTACGGTGGAAGGGTGGTAACCTTATAACCTAAAATTACTATTTAAATAAAACCCATAAAATGCAGACTTACATAAAATGTACAACATGCTCTACATTACACATATAGCACCTCGCAAGATGATAAGCAAGATAAAAACATATTTCAAGAATTCGGCCTTTAAGCAATAAATTCGTTAAGACCGAATCCGACAAACATGACAGATGCAGCTATTAAGGTACGGCAGACCGACCGACAGACAGACAGACACTAACTGCCTAAGAATGCGGACGTGAGACAGACGAACAAGCTGGGGACGAGAGACTGACCAAGAAAGAAGTAGAATTTAGCAAGTGAAATTAAACAACATATCTCGAATCACTTAACTTGTAGAAAACTGCGATGTCTGGTGAAGACCTGGCGCAGGTACCCCAAAACGCTCTCCCGAACCGTCCGCTGCCAGCCGCTTCAACGGACGTGGGGAGGTGCGCCGATCTCCCGTCTCGCGGCGTCGCAGCTAGCCCGGCCAGACCGACGTCTTCGGTTGACTCCTGCTGCTCTCGTGTTTGCCGCGAAGCCACTACGCCTCGCCGTGCGGCCCACTGGACAGAAGTGGCGGCCTCGCATGCGCCGATGCTCAAGACGGACAGGTCATGTTGTGTCACAGTGCGCGACCGACCAACCGATCGATCCAACCGTCAATGCCCATTCCCTGAGCAAACTCGAGCAGACTGGCGGCCTAACACATACTAGCACTCCGGACGACCGACAGACACTAGCCGCCTCGCCAATACGGACGAGAGACAGACGCAGACTAACTTGCCTGATCGGATTCGCCCAGACTGACAGACTGTCCTGGCTGACTAACAGCCTCCGACTGACTGGCTGACCCCTGCCGAGTTTCTTTTTTTTTTTTTTTTTTCATTTATTGAATTTCAATTCCCCCCAAAGGGGGCAGGCTGGCAGCAGCTTAGTACGCCGCTCTTCAGCCGACAGATTTTGTGACAAAGAGCAAGAGAACAAATAATAAAAAAAAAACAGGCGATAAAATCGGAGACTTAGAGAGTAACAAGGCGAAAAGAAATCGTGGAACTTAAAACAACAACACAGCGATGATGACGCTAATAAAAATACATACGAAGTAGACAGGGAAAACAATAGACAATTAAAAAACGCGGCGACAGTCTGGATTCTGTTCGCAAAGGAAATAAAATTCACACCGAGCGACAGCATGGTTTCTGTTCGCAACACGAGAAAGACAAACAACACTGAATAGTCACTGGAACACTGCACTAAAAAGTTGGCAAATGTGACACCACAGTCGAGAGCAGGTGGGGGGAAACTGGACAGAAGATGGGAAAACGAAAAAGGGGGGGAAAGGAGAGTAAAAGCGAAGGGGGGAGCCGGGAAAGGAGCTGAAGGAGGATGAGGACCCATAAGAGGGGTGGGGGGCAGACGCGACAGGGAGTGGGGTAGGCAGAGGAGGGGAATACAAAACGACTGGGGGGGAGAAGGGAGGTAGGGAGAGGTTTAGTGGGGAGAAAAACAGGACAGAAGGGGGGGGGGGGGGAGAGGGAGCCCAGGGAAAGGACAGGAGGAAAGGACCCTGCCAAGCTCATAGTGCCCCTTAAATGCACGTGAACATACAACCTTTTCCCCTATCCCACCAGAGTGAGACACCAAAGCTGCGATTGCCACAGCGGCGCCACCGCCAGAAACAGAGGGCGACTGCTTTACAATACGCGCTGCGGCGCGCTCTTCAAAACAGCAAATTTTACCGCGGCTCAGATGTGCTATTATATTACTGCCAAGTTGTGTTAAAATGGGTGATCTTCTTATGTTTAAGCAGTTGGATTAATGTCTGATTTTGCTGGACCGCTCTGTCTTGTCTGTCTGATCCATACCCCAGCATTGCGTAGAGATTTCTGTTTGGCGCGTGAGTTGTTTCTTTCGCTCTGCCTTTAGTTGATTAGCGGTTAGGTTCAGGTGTTTTGTGTCAGATCTCATTTACGTTTACCTGTGAAGCGTAGCCTGAACTTCTGCGCAGCTACCCTGTCCCACTATTGTCCCTTGCAGCTTGTAGAGTTGAGTAGTTGTATGACTGTTGATTCACCTGTTCTTGTAAGACTACATTTATCTCAAAGGCCATAAATTTTTGCCTGGTTATTATTTTTTGTAAGGTATTACGTTATCAGTATTTGTTGCTTTGAATGCAAGCACCGTTTTTTTTTTTCTTTATAAAGCTGAAACGCTCTGATTTGCTGAATGCTTTCGTTAACGAAGATCTTTAAACTTGGTAAGTATCGACTCCACGACAACCACTTACCATTCCGGGTGAATCCCTGAGCCAGGATACGGCGATAGTTTTTCAAGTTTTGACGAAAAAAAAAAAAATGGCTCTGAGCACTATGGGACTCAACTGCTGACGTCATTAGTCCCCTAGAACTTAGAACTAGTTAAACCTAACTAACCTAAGGACATCACAAACATCCATGCCCGAGGCAGGATTCGAACCTGCAACCGTAGCGGTCTTGCGGTTCCAGACTGCAGCGCCTTTAACCGCACGGGCACTTCGGCCGGCTTTGACAAAAAACGAGAGAACATTTTGTGGTGTCACCGCCAGACACCACACTTGCTAGGTGGTAGCCTTTAAATCGGCCGCGGTCCGGTAGTATACGTCGGACCCGCGTGTCGCCACTGTCAGTGATTGAAGACCGAGCGCCGCCACACGGCAGGTCTAGAGAGACTTCCTAGCACTCGCCCCAGTTGTACAGCCGACTTTGCTAGCGATGGTTCACTGACAAATTACGCTCTCATTTGCCGAGACGATAGTTAGCATAGCCTTCAGCTAGGCCATTTGCTACGACCTAGCAAGGCGCCATTATCATTTGCTATTTATCTTGTGATGCATGTACCGTCAGACCGATATTCACCAATTATGGATTAAAGTTAAGTATTCCAGAAGCTACGTACTTTTTTTACTAGACTCAACTCCTTTAACTGTTCCAGACCTCACGCCAGCCTGCGTGAGCTTAAACGCGTGCCTTTCGGCTACCTCCTAGTGGCTTGGCTGTCTTGCCAAGCCACAACACATTTTTTTTTTAACAAACGTGATTTTACCGTGTCTCTGAATATTCACCTTTCAATTTATACTCTGATTCAGTTATGGAGACAGCGCTTTTCCAATTCACATGTTGGCATCTCATAATCAAGTATTCAGCGGTTTCTTGACTTGATGGAAATCGCTGTTCATGCATTATTTCTTTGATATAAGGGAAGGAAAGTGTAACGGTACCACCGACCACCTTGAACAGCAATCGATACTAACGTTATACCTCTGCGAGGAATTTTTGAGATGTGACAGTGAGAAAACCTAATGAAAACAGAGCGATGAAAGTGGGACTTATTTCCGCAATACTCCAGCAGAGTATAAACAGTGGTAAACGGTGGGTCAGATACAAACTTTCTCCCAGCACAAAAGCAAGTTGTAATATTACATATTAAGAAAGGTCGCCAGGGTAATTAGGCATTATTGTATCAAGCATAATGGCAAAGTAGAAGGCAGTGGTAAGGCTAGCCTAACCTTCCTTGGCACGCACACACACACACACACACACACACACACACACACACACACACAGCACTCTTTCCTTACATCTGTTCACAATATATCACAGTAACCTAACCTTGCAGATAAATGTGCTACTAACTAGTAAGTCAGATAAGGAAATGGCCAATGAGATAGCGAACAAAAACATATGCCTCTCAACAACACGTACTTTAAATGAACTAGATGCAACTGTTTATTTAAACCAAATACCGACACACATGAAACTAGTAGCAATACTGAACAGGGAAAAGCTCGAAATTATTCTCAATTTATATCAAGGGATCTACTAATGCTCATTATCTATAACTTCATTGACTAATAAGGGGTCTCTATGTCTGTGCATTAACCAACTTGCATTACAATACATAACATAGTAAACAGTTCTTTCTTAAACTCGGTTTGAAGCAACTAAACAGAATGCAAATGTAACTACACTGTTTCTGAAGGACCCTTTGTATTGCTTCATTAAATAACTAGACTGGTACATGAGGATCCTTAAACCGTCATGGTTTGAAGAACCATGATAATTAACAAAACTACATCAGTATGTATGAGAAGAGGTAAGCATTTTTATCATTAATTATTAGTTAAGTAAACTATAACTCTTTAAATAACAAATGTGCAGTTTTTTGACCTGCTCAAAATTATAATTGGCTATGAAAATGAAAACACAAAGTTAAATTCAAGTTCAGCCACTTTCTCATAATAGTTTAGGGCACTCGGAATTAAGATCACTAGGATAGGAATCCTGTCCAGGCTTGTGATTTGGGATAATCACGGGTGTAAGATAAGAGTTTTTAGCACCACGATTATTATTAAAATCAAGTAAATTTCATAAATACCTGGTCCATTTACATAATGCCAAATACAAAAACATTTTGTGGGAGGCTGGTGGCAACTGATGGTGCAATTTGCAGTCGATATTAACCTGGCGAGGATGCAGCCACGGAAGTACTATTGGCCTCGCCCTATTACTGATCTTCTTGGCGCCGAAGCAATATTTTTATAAGGCCAAAAACCACGTCATGATAATGGTATCACCAAACTCAACATCCGAGGCCCATAAATACCGCCCCTAAGCTCCTCTGGCCTCAAAACTCCAGGAATACGAGCCACTACGATCCTGTGTTGCTAGCGAGGTGTTAACCACAGCACTGCTGAGCCGAGACTCCTCGCCCGTCACAGAGGACGAGTTGCCACTTGCGCGACAACCACAGCTTTTCCACTGGGCCACGCTGCTTCCGTGGCTGCAGGGCTTCCTCACATCTTTTACATTTAACCCTACATTCCGTAATTATGGACCAACTCATTTATAGTACATTACATAACAATCATTTCAGCAGCTGTTTATATTCACAAGCATAATTTAAACAACATCGCTCAAAAATTCACATAACTGAAACATGTATACATAGCCAAAGAATTTCCATGACAGGTACAACATTATACATAAGCAATACTACAAACTGACGTAGATATATCGATACAGATACAAAATAGGTCAAAAATAGGTGTTACAAAAGGACGATCTACTTCTGTTGCAGAAATTTCATCTTGGAACAGCAAACTACTGGTTGCAGCTAAGTTTCCATTTCATATGGATATACGTAATCGATTTTCGTCTCCGTATAAGATGTCGTATAACGATGTTGCATTTCCTGTGTCGAATTTCTTGTGCGTGTCCTTAGAGAAATAGACAAGGACGTGTATTAGAATTTATGTCATATTCTATGGAACTTGTGGTGTCACCGTCAGACACCACACTTGCTAGGTGGTAGCCCTTAAATCGGCCGCGGTCCGTTACTATACGTTGGACCCGCGTGTCGCCACTATCTGTGATTGCAGACCGAGCGCCGCCACACGGCAGGTCTAGAGAGACTTCCTAGCACTCGCCCCAGTTGTACAGCCGACTTTGCTAGCGATGGTTCACTGACAAATTACGCTCTCATTTGCCGAGACGATAGTTAGCATAGCCTTCAGTTACGTCATTTGCTACGACCTAGCAAGGCGCCATTATCATTTGCTATTTATCTTGTGATGCATGTACCGTCAGACCGATTTTCACCAATTATGGATTAAAGTTAAGTATTCCAGAAGCTATATACCTTTTTTTGCTAGTATAATTACTTTACCTGTTCCAGACCTCACGCCAGCCTGCGTGAGCTTAAACGCGTGCCTTTCGGCTTCCTCATAGTGGCTTGGCTGTCTTGCCAAGTCACAACAGAACTCATTCGCAACAAATCTTCTTCACTCATTTTGCACGTAACACATTTTCATTTTTCTCTTTTGTTTTAACAACAATGGACTGCTGATGATTTTCAAGAAATTATTCACTAACAGAAGAATGATGATGACTGAAGTCTATAGAACAAATTGTGAGGTCTTTTAGAAAGGCAACAGAATGCCAAAAATTGAAGCGATTCCAAACATATCCGACGCATTTGTCCTTTACGAAAATAATGAAGCCGGCCGCGGTGATCTCGCGGTTCTAGGCGCGCAGTCCGGAACCGCGTGACTGCTACGGTCGCAGGTTCGAATCCTGCCTCGGGCATGGATGTGTGTGATGTCCTTAGGTTAGTTAGGTTTAAGTAGTTCTAAGTTCTAGGGGACTGATGACCGCAGCTGTTAAGTCCCATAGTGCTCAGAGCCATTTTTGAAAATAATGGAAAACGATTCCAATGGAAACGTTCATTCAAATTTTCAGCTTTTTTCTCGACATTGTTGATAGGTTCGCTGTAAACGAACTGTTCACTCAGTTTTTGAGCTTCCAGTCTTTCAACAATAGCAAATGACAAAACCTGACGCAATGCTAATGTGTCATCTCAATTCCCCCATTTACTGGTTGTGATCCCCTGAAGGTTGACGCTGAAAAGTGTTCCTGACAGTTGACAGCAGCGCCAAGTGCAGAAGGATGCAGTCAGGGTGGCCGTTTTGTGTTCGTGCCGCTTTCCATAGACACACTCACTCAAGAGTGCGTGCGCGCTCACAGGCGCTCACGCACACGCACGCACTCACACACACGCACACACACACACACACACACACACACACACACACATACTCGCTCACTCTCGTTCGTGCACACCAACGTACGCACGAATATATTAACTTTCTAACACTCATCAGGAACAGCAAAATTCAGTTACGAAATGGCGAATTAACATTTCACCCGTGGTTTACTTGAGGTAAAAGTAAAGCAATGATTATCGCACTCTTCGTTGCTCTGAAATCACAATATGATTCAAAAACTAATAAGGTTTTTTTTTTCTTATTGACCAACTATGTCACGAGACGTCTTCCATTTCTCCACTCACTCTGTTGTTGTTTCCTATTTTCGCCTCATTTTCTCCCCACGTTGTCCATGTTGTTCCCGATTCTTATTTCCTCTCCATTGAAGGCTTTCTAAATTTAGTATTTCCCTATTCTTTGTTGCTGTTTTTTTCTAGTTCTTTCCTTACGTCTGTAATCCATGCTACTGTCGATTTCTTCTTTCAAAAATACGTGAATATTTATTTCGTGAGCCTGTTGTCATTCAGTCAGTAGTGATGTCCAAAAAAGACTAATCATCGTTTAGCCAGTATTTCTGTTATTCTCTATAGTTTTGTAGATCTCCTCATTACTTCTCATTTTCCAGTCATCTGTACTTGGTACTGCACCCATTATTTTTCTAATATCCCGTTTTCAAGTCTGTCGTTTTGTCCAGGTTAAACGAGTAGTTCATCGTTATGCCTTAACATCCAAATAAATTTTCTGATCGTACCGCTGTGGTGAAGTACTCCCTTACTGTAGATATTCCTTGCCAAACCATATGCTCTCTCCCTTCTTAACCCTTACATCTTCTACAAATTTTTCTAATCCATTATGTTGTATAATTTCTCCAGGACATTCAAATTTACTTACTCGCCCACGATTTTTTATCCGAAATTTTGGGCAGAGTTCTATCTACTGTTTCTTCCAGAAGATTTATTTGAATAACTGCGTCTATCACATCTTCCATCTTACAATTATTGGTTCAGCTTTGTGATTTTTTCAGCTAAAACTTCCAGATCCTCAATTTAGCGTTTCTTCCTACTATTTCACAAATTTCTTTGTTATTGAATCCTATTTTTTCCATTTTCAACTTTGAAATAAATACTTTATGGTCGATACCCTTTAATTACATGCTTATAAGTTTGGTAAAAATTCCTAGGATTATTTTTAGTAAACTCTTCTTGTATTTCCATCAGCAGTGTTTTTTAAAAGTCTATTGATTTTGCAGATTATTCTTCACGTTTCTTTTGTTTGTTGTCACAATTGTTCTAAATTTTATTCTTTTTTGAACAACTCCATCTTCTCCATTTTGAAGCTCTTTGTTCTAGTGTTTCTTCATACTCTGTGTTCTCTTTTCCAGGCCTGAAGTTTCTCTGCTGCTTCAGTAATTTGTACTTGTTGTTCGTGCCAAGCACCTTTTATTGTTGTCTAAATTTCTTGTTTAAACTTTTATACTTTCTTTGTTGTGTTTTAGCTGTGGTGCAGTTTTATCTGATTAATTTATTGATTGCTTTTTTTTGTTTTAGATAGGAGAAAACATGTTTTGATCTTAGAGAGAAAATGCTCTGAATGAAATTCACCATTTATGATTGCTTTAACATTAATAATTTCCATGATAGATATTTTAGATATGGCTAGGTTTTTCAGTTGAAATTCACCTAAGTTTAGAGTTGGAGAGATCCAATGTTGGCTTTTCTCAGTAGTCTGCCAAAATATGTGAACATCAGTTATAACTGGAACTCTTTACACAAATTTTCCAGTTTTACATAATTTTTGTTTGTTGTTCGCTGTATTGCATATTCGCATTCAATATTCTTAAATTTATTTTCCTTCCCAGCTTGCACATTGAAGTCACATATGAGTATTCTGAGATTGTTTTTAGCAATATTGGAAATTTCAGAGTCTAAAAGATCCCAAAATTGATTCACTTTCTGCACATTTGTTCTGATTGGATTAGATTAGATTAGATTAGATTAGTACTTGTTCCATAGATCATGAATACGACACTTCATAATGATGTGGAACATGTCAAGTTAATAAAAGGTGTCTATACAAGATATTGAATTACACAAAATATTACATGACAATATTTTAAATTCTTTTTTTGGGTAAGGGGTTGGGGAAATTACCCACTTACTATATCAAAAAATTCATCTAATGAGTAGAAGGAGTTGCCATTAAGAATTTCTTTTAATTTCCTTTTAAATGCTATATGGCTATCCGTCAGACGTTTGTTGCTATTAGGTAAGTGACCAAAGACTTTTGTGGCAGCGTAATTTACCCCCTTCTGAGCCAAAGTTAGATTTAACCATGAGTAGTGAAGATCATCTTTTCTCCTAGTGTTGTAGCCATGTACACTACTATTACTTTTGAATTCATTCAGATTGTTAATAACAAATTTTATAAGTGAATATACATATATTTTGAGGCTACAGTGAAGATCTGTAGCTCTTTAAATAAGTGTCTGAAGGATGATCTTGGATGAGCCAGAGCAGTTATTCTGATTACACGCTTTTGTGCAATGAACACTGTTTCACTCAATGATGAGTTACCCCAGACTATGATGCCATACGAAAGCAGAGAATGAAAATAGGCATGGTGAGGTAATTTACTGAGATGTATATCGCCAAAATTTGCAATGACCCTAATAGCATAAGTAGCTGAACTCAAACGTTTCAGCAGATCCCCAGTGTGTTTTTTCCAGTTCAACCCCTTATCAATGCATATACCTAGAAATTTTGAATCATCTACCTTAGCTACCGATTTCTGATCGAAGTCTATATTTATCAATGGTGTCATTCCATTTAATGTGTGTTTAATGAGAGCCCATTTGCAGAGAACCACTTAATCATTTTCTGAAAAACATCATTTACAATTTCACCAGTTAATTCTTGTCTGTTGGGTGTGATAGCTATACTTGTATCATCGGCAAAACGTACCAGCTTTGCGTCTTCGTGAATATAGAATGGCAAGTCATTAATACATATTAAAAACAGCAGAGGACCCATTCTTGATTGTTCCCCAGTTTGAGAAATCACCAGATTTTTGCATATTATGGGAACTGCTTATTTCAACTTTCTGCACTCTTCCGGTTAGGTATGATTTAAAACATTTGAGCGCTGTCCCATTCATACCACAGTACTTGAGCTTATCTAGAAGTATTCCATGATTTACACAATCAAAAGCCTTTGATAGAACACAAAAAATCCCAACGGGTGACTTCCGGTTACTCAGAGCATTTATTATTTCATTAGTGAAAGTATGTATAGCATTTTCCGTTAAAAAACCCTTCTGGAAACTAAACTGACATTTTGTTAAAACTTTATTTTTACAAAGGTGTGAAGCTACTCTACAATACATTACTTTTTCAAGAATTTTGGATAAAGCAGTGCCGGCCGCTGGTGGCCGAGCGGTTCTGGCGCTACAGTCTGGAACCGCGCGACCGGTACGGTCGCAGGTTAGAATCCTGCCTCGGGCATGGATGTGTGTGTTGTCCTTAGGCTAGTTAGGTTTAAGTAGTTCTAAGTTCTAGGGGACTTATGACCTCAGCAGTTGAGACCCATAGTGCTCAGAGCCATTTGAACCATTTTTTGATAAAGCAGTCAGAAGAGAGATTGGGCGGTAGTTGTTGACATCAGATGTGTCCCCTTTTTTGTGCAGTGGTTTAGCAATGACATAGTTCAGTCTATCTGGGAAAATACCCTGCTTCAGAGAGCTATTACATATGTGACTAAGAATCCTAATTATTTCTTGGGAACAAGCTTCTATTATCCTGCTGGAAATGCGATTAATTCCATGTGAGTGTTTATTTTTGAGAGAGTTTATTATCTTCCTAATTTTAGAAGGAGAGATGGGTAGAATTTCAGTTGTATCATCATTTATAGGTGCATGATAATTTATAATTGCATAGCTTTTATTCTTGCACATTATTGTTAACATGGGCATTCTTTGTGATTTCTACGTATATCATGTTACATTATATACTATTTTTTATATAAAATAGTGTTCCAATATTGGCTTGTTTTCGCAATTCTTACTGCTGGTTTCCTTTTATAAATTCGGTAATGTTATGTATATTACGTCTCTATCACTTCTCCTTTTTCATGACTTGTTACAAGAGTTTGGTATTGTTTCTTGTATTCCATCTTCATCGTTTGATCTTTGTATAGTATTCCTCTACGGTTCACGCACGACGCTACAGTATTTCTATTGTGTTATTCGTGCGACGGCCTTGCTCGTCTGTCTCTTCGTATCCCACACCGTGAACATTTCTCAGCCCAGGCGAATTCAATGGCAATAACACTGGAGGGGCAGAAGTGTAACTTTTTCGATGTGATTGTGTTGACGAATCAATTAGACTCTGCATTTTCTGTGTTTCATAATTCTCTGACAGTGAAAGCCCAGATTTACGTATAAGGACGTCGGCAGTAATCACTTGAATATGGCTGGAAGCTCGTGGGTGTTTAACCATTTGACGCGGCTGAAAGCTCGAGAAATTCAAAGTGCGTATTCCACCGTTCCACCACTTACTAATTTACAAAACTAATTTCTTATCTATATTAATTGGACGTTGGAACCAAATTTGACAAGCCATTGCTGTGTACTGGCGATGTAATGGAATATATTTGCTGCAATTTATAATTAGTGAAGCACAACTTCTGTGAGATTTCACATCTAGATAATTAACAAATTCGCCTTACCACGAATGACAGGAAGGACTTCAGTTGGACCGAGACACTTTATTTACCATTGCATGAAACCATTTTGTACGTTCAGGTTGGCAGCATTACATTCGCTTACGCGAGATCCAGCCGCTGATAAGAACTCCTGGCTTACTTTGCGAGCAGAACAGCACAGTAAAGGAGAGGTATATATGTGCCTTTGAGGAAATACGCCGCTGAGAAGGACGGACTTTCCTGGAATGACGCCAGACCTTCTCGCAGAATTCACGGCGCCCGCGAATTGATTCTTCCATTTTCCTCTGCACCAAATCCTGTGGCTCTCAGAAACGAGGCGATTTGTAGTTCGCAATTTCACCTTCTAAAGTCCGCCCGATATTGGCTTCCGTCCGTAATATTGTGGGAAATTCAATTATCCTGTTGAAACAAAACTCTGAAAAGGTTTCATATCCCAAATGAGTCCTAGTCTACATTCCGTTAATCTCGTCTTTGTAAACTCGTTACTATCGTATTCAGATCGAGAAAGTTTGGTGGGCGTTACTAAAATCATAGTTTACGAAGATTCCCCAGGAGTGGAAGAAATTCTTTGCAGTTTTTACTTCCCGTATAATGAAAAAAGTGTGTTGTGATATCATTTGTTAAATTTCATGTGAACTGAAGATAACTGACATGTGTTGACCAACATCACGTGAATGTTAAGCTTCCTCATCAAGTAAATGAATTTGAAAGTTTCACTGATAGGGTCATAACATCACGAAGTACCCTCTGTCATGCACGCTTCCGTGTCCTGCAGAATGTGTTGTAGATACAGACTTGACACTGCATTTTCCCAACAACAGAAAGCGCTAATTCGGAACGTTTGTGATTCAAATCCCCATCCGACAGCAGACATTTTATTTCCCCGAGGTTTCCCTAAATCGCTTAAGACGAATGGCATGATGGTTGCTTTGGAAAAACATGCTGATTTCGTTCATCATCGCGTACAAACGGAGCGAGTGCTCATTCTGTAAGACCTCAACATCGTTGGGAACTAAACCTTAATCTTCCTTCCTCCTTTTCCTTTTAATCCTCAGTTCTAATGTCTCTAAAAATTGTGTTTCGTTACTCAACTACCAATAACCATAGGTAGTTCAGGATAAGCGAAGCAGGGACTAGGTCCTACTGATACGATCTTCCGGTCGACTGTGAACACTATTGACACAGCGTGAAATTTCCTTTTGTGTGTTCTTGGGCAAGGTACAATTTCAGTGTCCACTTAAAGACGATAAAACTTTTGGCCCACTCTTCCGAGATTCTCTTTCCATGTGACACTCAATTCCTTTGTTTCTTAGTGATTTTTCTAGCGATACTTCAGCTCTCTTGCAATTCTTTTCTATTGTACTTCCATCAGCAATATAGTCTCTAAAGTCTTCTTTATACATGGCTAAGATATTTCCCCTCAGTTCAAAACTATATTCCAGAGCTCCCGAGTTTCTTACAGTTACATTACTTTACTACCAACGATGTAGTCATTCTGTTTGTTTTTGTTTACGAACAGATTTTTTTAGGAATTATTACAGACTGCTGTCTTACGTCCTCTTGTTTGTGTGACTTCGTGGCAGTGATTCTTCAGATTTTTGTTGCAGAGGCACACTCCCTTTACTGAGTTTAAGTTTTGCTGTGGGATCATCGTGGACGTTCCTCATACCCGTCAGTTCATCCCTGTTCCAGAAACAGCAGAGTCGTGAGAACCCATGTTGTCTATGGAGACCTGCAACCTCTGATGGTCAATAACGGTCTGTTTACCGTCAAAACTGCACATCAATTGTAAGACAAATGCTTTCGGCCAGAAAGATATCATAATTTTAATCTTCATGAAGTGAGCCTTTACAGTAAAATTTTGTAGTTGAACACTTCGGCACGATTACGGGTACGAATAGCGCCAAGTAGGCCTTCAGTATACACGGTTTTCGGAAATTCCCTTTTAGGACTTGCAGAAGGAAGTGGGAACATAATATTTCCGGTAGGAGCGCATGTCCAGGAGCATACCGTTTCCGTACTACAGCCGATTAAAAATATGTTTGCTGGGTAGGTATGGAAGAGCGTAGTCATGGTGAAGGGTGGTCATTTCGGATCGGTTTATATCATTTGAGGTCCATCCTACCTCTCTCACCTAGTTCGAACCTCAGGCATCTGTCTGTGAGTATTGCAGCAAGGTGGTTGCGTACACGTTTGCAGAATGGACCGACATAATCCTTCTGAATGGTAGAGCTCACGGTAATGGAAGTGCTGCTGGTCGTCTTTATCAAGATAGTTCTCCACAATGTCCGACTCCATCGCATGGCCCTTCCGACACAATTACGCAACGGCTTCGAGAAAGGGTGCCTCCACCGTCGGCAGGTGTCACTGTGGGGCTCCAAGACGACGCCAAGCATCCTAATCGGAACAGGCCGTCATGCATCACGTTGAAGAGAACCCATCAATGAGTACACGATCGACTGCTTTGGTTGTTAATGACCGGAACTATAAACCAGTGATGTACTGGGTCATACCTAATTAATTACGTGTAGAAGTTACAACGTTACCATCATATTTTCAAATCGTTCTAGCATGGGAACTGTAGGTTTCCGGACATGGGTTTCATTTCAAAATATTATCTACTGCGTCCCTTCTACAAGTTCTAGAAGTTTGTAACACGAATTTCGAAAAACCTGTATAACTAAGTACAACCAATACTACAAAAACTGATGAAACAAGAATATGTCACACCGTGCTCGCATTCAAGCTACCACTACATTGATATAAGAATCTAGTTTTGTGAATTCTTGAGTTTCTTAAAATCTGGTCGTCCCTCAGTCTGAAATGTAGCTTCCACGGCCGACCGGAGTGGCCGTGCGGTTCTAGGCGCTTCAGTATGGAACCGCGTGACCGCTACGGTCGCAGGTCCGAATCCTGCCTCGGGCAGTTTAGTTAGGTTTAAGTAGTTCTAAGTTCTAGGGGACTGATGACCACAGATGTTAAGCCCCATAGTGCTCAGAGCAATTTTTGTAGCTTCCATGTTACAGAAGTCGCATTTTACTGTCGTTTGTGGTGAAACTTGTCACTGTTTTAATAACGTACTGATTGCTGTATGAAGTGGTCCAAAAGGCGAATAAAACCACGAATACTGAAGTTGTACAAAATGGGCGCAAAATTAATCATAGTGCCAAGTAGACTTCAGAGTAACTGCCGAAGATTGGAACTGCTTCAGGAGAACAAAGAAGGTGTTAAAATGACCCTGGTAAGTCGTACTAAAATTACAGTGAAACAGGCCGCAAGATAGCTTACAGTAAGGATAACCATGTCAAAACCTAATTAGTTTCTACATCCAGTTTTGCCGTAACTATTGTTGGACTGTTTCCTAATTGCATAATGAATGAACCATCGTTTGCTATTTCCTCATACTGTTGAAAGAGTATCTTGCGAGTGCTATCTACGTCATACGTCCCACTGGGATCGAGGTGAAATAAAATGAAATATTTTTGTGAGGAGAGGGAGCGCAATACACGAAACGAGTAATGACTTAATCACTCATAGCTGAAATCTATGAAACTTTTAAAACCAGATAAAGACGAAAAGTGATACTTTCAATTGTACAGTATAGATGTGATACTAGTTCTCATCTCTTGCATTATGAGCTGGGTGGTGTACACCAGACCATTGCGCTCTGAACAGGATGACGCTTTACAGTTGCCTGTGGACTCACTTCACTCACCAGTTTTCCTTTAGTGACTGCATCGTGCAGACTGCTTCTCTCGGGGGTCTCCGATCGCCGGTAACGCTGCGGCTCGTTATTCGGACTCTGCCGTGTGACTTATCGGTTTTAGCCTAACTGTGTGACTGTTTGTATACTATGAAACTTACTGATTTAAACTGCTTTACGGATTGGATTTCAGGTTCCCACTCCTCAACCGACAATATCGAAACGCTCGTAGGATCACTTCGATGTCCGGCTGTCTGTCTGTCTGCTAAGACTCCTTTTTCTGAGGAACGGGTAGTGCTATGAAGCCGGCCGGAGTGGCCGTGCGGTTCTAGGCGCTACAGTCTGGAACCGAGCGACCGCTACGGTCGCAGGTTCGAATGCTGCCTCGCCTCGGGCATGGATGTGTATGATGTCCTTAGGTTAGTTAGGTTTAATTGGTTCTATGTTCGAGACGACTGATGACCTGAAAAGTTAAGTCGCTTAGTGCTCAGAGCCTTTTTTTTTTTTTTTAGTGCTGTGAAGTAGAAATATATGTCAAATGCCGAGAGCTATAGTCCCCTCTTCGTTTAAAAAATTAAGTTTCTAAGTTACTGGATTAAGAAGACACGGCCATTCCTATTACACATATTGATAATCGCAAAGTTAGTCACCAAAACTATAGGATGAAATAGATACTTAAACACCTTACGTCACGGTCTAGCGGTAGTCGGCTTTCGGCCGTCGGTCGCGCGCGGACCGGCTCCGCGAGCCGGACAGCGCACAGCAGTTGTTTACTTCCGCCTTGGGGTACCTCGTGCTGTGTAGCGTCCATTACTACCGCACCCCATGGCGCACTGTTACCGCCGAGCGACTTTTAAAGTAACATTCCAAGCCGAACTTGCACGACCGATCGCTTACGAAATTGAACAATTCGTTAACGAAGAGCTACATCTGAAACCGCAGCAAGTGACAGTTATTCACTTCCCTACCACTGGCAGTAGCGTCTATATTAAAATGACGACGGAGGAAGCATTTGCTGAGGTTGTACGACAACACGCACACGGACTCAAGTTCAAGCATTCTAACGAACATACTGGAGAGGTAACTGTGGATCACGCTGGTTTTCGGTCTTCGTGCAATTCGAGTCTTTGAGCTCCCTTTCGAAGTGCCACAAGACGCGTTCATCGAAGCTTTCCGACGTTACGGCAATGTTGTGGGGCACATCGCGGAAAAATGACTGACTTTCACGACATACCGCTTGTTGAATGGTGTCCATCAAATCAAAATCGAACTCTCCAAACAAGTGCGTCCTATGTGCTTATAGGTGGCGTGCAAGCCATCGTTATGTACGAAGCCAGCCGCGGACGTGTGCCGGTTGCGGACAAGAGCGCCATGTCCGCTCAGACTGTATCCGCCCTCGTTCAACAAAAATGATCAAATGTGTGTCAAATCTCATGGGACTTAACTGCTATGGTCATCAGTCCCTAAGCTTGTTGTTGTTGTCGTGGTCTTTGTCCCGAGACTGATTTGATGCAGCTCTCCATGCTACTCTACCCTGTGCAAGCTTCTTCATCTCCCAACACCTACTGCAGCCTACATCCTTCTGAATCTGCTTAGTGTATTTATCTCGTGGTCACCCTTTACGATTTTTACTCTCCACGCTGCCCTCCAATACTAAATTGCTGATCCCTCGATGTCTCAGAACATGTCCTACCAACCGATCCCATCTTGTAGTCAAGTTGCGCCACAAACTCCACATCTCCCCAATTCTATTCAATACCTCCTCATTAGTTATGTGATCTACCCATCTAATCTTCAGCACCACATTTCGAAAGCTTCTATTCTCTTCTTGTCTACACTATTTATAGTCCATGTCTCACTTCCATACATGGCCACACTCCATACAAATACTTTCAGAAACGACTTCCTGACCCTTAAATCTATACTCGTTGGTAACAAATTTGTCTTGTTCAGAAACGCTTTCCTTGCCATTGCCAGTCTACATTTTGTATCCTCTCTACTTCGATCATCAGTTATTTTGCTCCCCAAATAGCAAAACTCCTTTACTACCTCAAGTGTCTCATTTCCTAATCTAATTCCCTCAGCATCACCCGACTTAATTCGACTACATTCCATTATCCTCGTTTTTCTTTTGTTGATGTTCGTCTTATACCCTCCTTTCAAGACACTGTCCATTCCGTTCAACTGTTCTTCCAAGTCCTTTGCTGTCTCTGACAGAATTACAATGTCATCGGCGAACCTCAAAGTATTTATTTCTTCTCCATGGATTTTAATGCCTACTCCGAACTTTTCCTTTGTTTCCTTTACTGCTTGCTCAATATACAGATTGAATAGCATCGGGGAGAGGCTACAACCCTGTCTCACTCCCTTCCCAACCACTGCTTCCCTTTCATACCCCTCGACTCTTATAACTGCCATCTGGTTTCTGCACAAATTTTAAATAGCCTCTTGCTTCCTGTATTTTACCCCTGCCACCTTCAGAATTTGAAAGAGAGTGTTCGAGTCAACATTGTCAAAAGCTTTGTCTAAGTCTATAACTGCTAGAAACGTAGGTTTGCCTTTCCTTAATCTTTCTTCTAAGACAAGTCGTAGGGTCAGTATTGCCTCACGTGCTCCAACATTTCTACGACTTCTACCAGTTCTTCCATTGGTCTGTAAAGAATTCGCGTTAGTATTCTGCAGCTGTGCAGGTCTTGCAGTGCTCTTGATATTCATGCAAGTGGTTCTCTTTTCTCCAAAGGTCTCTTTAATTTTCCTGTAGGCAGCATCTATCTTACCCCTAGTGAGATAACCCTCTAAATCCTTACATTTGTCCTCTAGCCATACCTGCTTAGCCATTGTGCACTTTTTGTCAATCTCATTTTTGAGACGTTTGTATTCCTTTTTGCCTGCTTCATTTACTCCATTTTTGTATTTTCTCCTTTCATCAATTAAATGCACTGTCTCTTCTGTTACCCAAGGATTTCTACTAGCCCTCGTCTTTTTACCTACTTGATCCTCTGCTGCCTTCACTATTTCATCCCTCAAAGCTACCCATTCTTCTTCTACTGTATTTCTTTCCCCCATTCCTGTCAACTTCTGGTTCTTTCTATTTACGCAGGTCCCATCTCCTTAAATTCCCACCTTTTTGCAGTTTCTTCAGTTTTAATCTACAGTTCATAACCAATAGATTGTGGTCAGAGTCCACATCTGCCCCTGGAAATGTCTCACAATTTAAAACCTGGTTGCTAAATCTCTGTCTTGCATTATATAGTCTATCTGAAACCTTCTAGTATCTCCAAGGTTCTTCCATGTATACAACCTTCTTGCATGATTCTTGAACCAAGTGTTCGCTATGATTAAGTTATGCTCTGTGCAAAATTCTACCAGGCGGCTTCCTCTTTCATTTCTTAGCCCTAAGCCATATTGCACCTACTACGTTTCCTTCTCTTCCTTTTCCTACTGTTGAATTCCAGTCAGCCATGACTATTAAATTTTCGTCTCCCTTCACTACCTGAATAATTTCTTTTATCTCATCATACATATCATTATTTTCTTCATCGTCTGCCGAGCTAGTTGGCATATAAACTTGTATTACTGTAGTAGGCGTGGCTTCGTGTCTATCTTGGCCGCAATAATGCATTCACTATGCTGTTTGTAGTAGCTTACCAGCACTCCTATTTTTTTATTCATTATTAAACCTACTCGTGCATTACCCCCATTTGATTTTGTATTTATAAGCCTGTATTCACCTGACCAAAAGTCTTGTTCCTCCTGCCACCGAACTTCACTAATTCCCACTATATCTAACTTTAACTTAAATTTTCTAACCTACCTGCCCGATAAAGGGGCAATCATTCCACCCTCCGAGCCGTAGAACGCCAGTTTTCTTTCTCCCGATAACGACGTCCTCCTGAGTAGTCCCCGCCCGGAGATCCGAATGGGGGACTATTTTACCTACGGAATATTTTACCCAAGAGGATGCCGTCATCATTTCATCATACAGTAAAGCTGCATTCCCTCGGGAAAAATTATGGCTGTAGTTTCCGCCTGCTTTCAGCCCTTCGCAGTACTACAACAGCAAGGCCGGTTAGGTTAGCGTTACAAGGCCAGATCAGTCAATCATCCAGACTGTTGCCCCTGCAACTACTGAAAAGGCTGCTGCCCCTCTTCAGGAACCACACATTTGTCTGGCCTCTCAACAGATACCCCTCCGTTGTGGTTGCACCTACGGTACGGCTATCTGTATCGTTGAGGCACGCAAGTTTCAAACACACACACCCATGCCCGAGGGAGGACTCGAACCTCCGCCATCACCAGCCACACATTCCATGACTGCAGCGCCTTGACCTCTCGGCTAACCCCGCGCGGCCGCCTTCGTTCGCTCCAGGTCCCGACCAGTGACTCAGCCCCCAAAACAACGGTCACTTGTTTACCACACAGCTACGCCACAGCCGTACGCAGCCCTAATGCGACACTTTAGGAAGCTCCTGTTCTCCCCCTGGCACTACCCACTGGAATTGACGGTGCTGCCATTGCCTCACCGGCACCATCTTCTCCGACGCCAACGAGACCATCACCTCTCCAGCCCACACGCTGCGATGGACATAGATGCGATAGTGGTATCTACCTCTGCTTTTCTTCAGACTGGCGCGACCGCGGACATTGAACGTCCACATTCTGATACAGAACATCACATCTGAAAGCAGCGGTCGCCCCGAAGACGGAAGAGAAGTTAAACGCCATCCGATGACACACTTCGTCACGTGGTATCACAGGCAGTGGAGCGGGTACGACAGTGATCTCCCTTCGAGCGTCCTGACGACAGGAATGGCCGCTCCTGATGTCCCATCTGAGGAACAATCCCACGCGACAACGATGGAGCCCATGGAGGCAGAGTCCCTGGACTCCGCTACAGCAGCGTCACCGCAACTCGTCCTCGATGAGGGCGACAGTCGCCTGCCACCTGTTCCAGTCTCCTGGGCTGATGATGTCGACGATAGAGCAGATCGAGATGGTGGCCCGCCCATTAGGTACTGCCACTTGGAGGTACCTGGCCCACATTCCATTCAAGATTGCGGCTACAGTGGCTGGCAGGATGTTGCACGCCAGCCGGACATCTCTGCTGGACCATCTATGCCAATGGTGGGAGCACGCCCACAACACTACCGCATCGCAATGATGAATCTGGATACTCCTCGGGTTTCCCACAAACTGGCAATGTTCCGCGGGACCAAAATGCTGCTGATGTCGACATTGTCCTCCTCCAAGAAGTTTTCGTAGCTGAATTCTACACTCCCACTGCCTACACGGGACACATCTCCCATGCTAGTGGCAACGGTAGTGGAGTCGCCATTCTCCTCCGTTCTGGACTTCCTGCTGAAGATGTAGTGTACCTTGCTAATACCAGAGGTGTGGCTCTCACGCTGTTCCGCGCCCGCATCCTCAATGTATATGCGCCGTCCGGCTCCAGTGACGTGACCGACACAGCTCCTTTGCTGACGAGGTAACGCAGCTTTTTGAGGTTCCTCTGGATGGAATGCTCCTTGGTGGCGATTTCAACTCAACAAGGGCCTGATGACAAACTTCCACATAATTCCTCATGTGCAGCCCTCTCTGTCATCATGGACAGACTTCAGCTTGTTGTCACATGATCAAAGGTTCACGGCACCCACGCAGGTTTCACATACTATACGGCGCATTCCTCCAGTCTACTCGACTGTATATACCCCACTCGACATGCTGAAGTATGGCCTCTGGCTTTCTCTGACTACGATGCCAACATCGGCAATGTCGTCCTCACCCGCAAACAGGTGTGGTACCACCATGGCCTGTGGAAGTTACACGTTTCCCACCTGACTGTCCCAGATTGCCGACGGATCGTTGAGGATGTGTGGGCCCTCTGTAGTCGACGTCGCCCCACATACACTTCCACCTTATCCTGGTGGCTATTCTGCTCGAAACCAGCTCTACGCAGGGCACTGATGGGATATGATTGACCATATGCCTCACGAAACGCCATCGATGTACCACCTCCTCACAGAACCCCGACGTCGTCGTCGAGCTCTCATCCACGACCTCACCGATGCGGAAGGACGACGATACACTATGCAATGCGACATTGGTCATGCTTTCTATTCTTATTTCCGCCGGCTGTACGCTGCCGTCCCACATCCCCCGACCCTAGTAGAGGAGGCAGGAGCACTGTGTCAACTCAGTGCCAGAGGATGTGGTTCAAGAACTTCAGGAACAAGTAACTTCCGATGAAGTTCTAGATGCTATCAAGGTAGGAGCTGCAAATACGTCCCTTGGACCTGAAGGCCTCCCCCTCGAATTTTACGTTTTAGCTATCTTTTGATACCTACCTGGACGTCCATCTGTCGTGAAGTGATGTCACTCACATAGACGATCCCAGCCATCTTCCTTGATGAGATCATCATCCTGGTCCCTAAGTTACAAGGGCGATCACAGATCTATGATTACTGGCCCATCGCTCTGCTCAACAGTGATATGAAAATTTTTACCCGTTTTTTGACCTCACGATTCAAGGAGGCATCAAAATACATCCCCTCCCTTGATCAAACTTCACTGGGTGGTGGCAACAACATCCATACGGTCCTTTGCCGTTACAGGGACATGATCGCGCTCGCGCGGTCGCAACATTTACCTGGCGCATTAACATCGCTTGACTTCAGTCAGGCATTCGACCGTGTCGACCATACCTTTCTAAAAATCGGTCCTCCAACACTGCGGCTCATATAGTAACAGTGGTAATGCGTCTCTTAAACGGCGCGACTTCAAGAATACTCTGTAATGGTCGCCTCACCGCGCCTCTAGTGATCGAGCGCTCTGTCCGACAGGGCTGCCCACTTTCCACGATATAGTGTGCTTTGGTATTAGAGCTCCTACTCCAGGGGCTTCGCCAACGCCTGGTGAGCCTGACATTGCATGGGCACCCCTTCTGTTGTACAGCCTAACCTAGCGATCTAGTTCTCTACCTCCGCAATGAAGACGATTTTAGCGCGGCTCTGACTTGGGTGGCGACGTATGGGAAGTTATCGGGCAGTTCTCTTAACATTTCCAAATCGAAGGTTCTACTCATTGTTGAGAGTCTACCTGAGCGATATGTCGCTCCTGTAGGTGTGGACACCAGCGTCCACTGTTAGGGCATTGATTTTATGAATGACCTCCGTCGTTCAGGGGCAATCAACAGCAGATGTCTCCTCCAAACGATCAGGGCTGCCCTTGTGGGCCACCGGCTTAGATCCCTCGACATTGTACAGAGTGCGCAATAGGTGAATGTTTACCACGTCTCACACATCCCCCATGTGGCACAAGTGTTCCCGATTATCCTCGTACGCCGTATGTTGATGGCGATGGAATCGTTTGTCTGTACCGAGATGTTCAATATTCCTCCCTTTCACTCCCGCGGAAGCGTGGTATAATGGGGTTATTCCATGTTCCAGATAGAGTTACGGCACTTTTTGTTAGCTCCCAACTGAAAGTCTAGCGTCGCTGACCGACGAGCCTGACCGGACTGCTTTTGCATGAACATGTACCAGTCTCCAAGTCAGCCCCAGTCATGTTATCAGTCATTCCACCGCCCTTTTATCACTTTCGGCACTTCTTTCTTGAATTAAGTTACATCCTGCACTTCTTACCCCTTTCACGTATACTCCAGACAAAGACTGTACACGACACGTTACAAATGTGTTGAACCCCCCAACCCCATCGAACACGTTTCCCTAGATCATATGGCGTCGTGTGCGGAAAGCGGTGTATGCCGGTTACCTCGGCACCAGCGTCCAGTCCACCTGGTATATCACCGCCAATGGCAAACAGGTGAACCAGCTTCGTTTCCACAGCTTCCGCCCCGCTGACACACCCACCTGTGGTGTAGAGGTCACGGACGCTCATCAAACTCATGTGGTCCGTCTGACGTTCAAAATGGCTCTGATCACTATGGGACTTAACGTCTATGGTCATCAGTCCCCTAGAACTTAGAACTACTTAAACCTAACTAACCTAAGGACAGCACACAACACCCAGTCATCACGAGGCAGAGAAAATCCCTGACCCCGCCCGTCTGACGTCTGGAGGCTCGCACAGCGTATCTTGTCTTTCCTTACCCGACAGACACCTTCTTAGATCACTTTTCTGACGCTTTTATTCCCGGATGTGATTCATTACCCCGGTACAAAAACTAACGCCGTGAATTGGATGCGCGGTCACGCGGTCCGCTATCTTTCTGGCCCCGACGAGGAATCAGAACTAGGTTACTGGACGTACCTTAACGATCGACACTGCGCACTTCTTCGTAACCCCAGATACAAGCAGTTCTTTTCTAATTTGCTACGGAGCGTCTTTCATGACCCCCCTTCCAGCTGGAACGTCCAAGCCATGAGATGGTGATACTTTTTTGCCGACATAACGTTCTGAACGCACTTCAAACGGAATCTCCATTAAATTTTCGAGAAAACAAGTTTGCATGTTCTGCCAATCGAAAACCGCTAGCGACTCCTGGAATTTTGGTACATAGACTAATTTAATTAAAACAAATGTAAAACTGTAAAATCTTAAACAATAAATAAATAAAAGAAAATAAAAATGTATATAACAAAACGCTAAAAAACAAAAAATGCAGTAAAAGACAAAAGGCCATTCACAACTACTTCCATTTTCATCGCTACTCTCTATGTTCTTCCCTCCTACTTTCTTCCTTTCGCAACCCTGGTAGTAACAGGTTAGTTGTTTTGGGATAAGACTAGATAGGCGCCAACGTCTGAAGAGGTGAAGAGGTGCATTTTATTTTTTATTTATTTATTTATTTATTTATTTATTTTTGTTAGGGTACAAGTGGCGGTGGTAAGAAGAGAGAACGCAGGTTCCAATCTCGCTTGGTTCACTGATTCATCAGTCTTCGTTTTGATCTAGCCTTCACCTCTGACCGATGTGAGAAGTAGCCAGAGACGACACACGGTTCGAAATCGAAATCTGTGTTAAATTATGAGTCCTTTTTCGCCAGCTGGATAGCTAGCGTAGGTTAGGGACGTGCAGGTCGCACAAGCGGCGTCCAGTTAAAAGACTGGCACCAGGCCACTGAGCCGCATTAAATTATCACTGTCATTATCTACAATCATAATTAAGTTTCTAGAGGACCACCAGACCCCGATTCCTACTTGCAGTTCTCCGGTTTCTTAAGAGGTCAGCCCGGTTTTGTACTTAGCCCTATGAACAACTGGTAGTAACGCACCATTCCGAAGTGCTAAATTCCACAACGACAATGTCAGACCAAGCCTCGAGGCTGCTCGTATGTTGTCTTGACTCTGCTAAAACCGATATACCTCCTGCAAGAGTCCAAGAAACGGGTCGCTGCGTTACCGGTTGGGATCAGTGCCCGCTTGCCCCCGTATCGGTTACCTCGGCAACACCAGACACACAGTGCCTATATGTGGGAGCGAAAGTCACGTATGATTAGGCTGATCACACCAAATCCATGGAAATTGTCGTAATTTGTCATAATGTCACATGTTCAGTACGAAACGATAATGAGCTATAGACCATGATCACTACTGTGAGAAAAAAATATGAAGTGCCATTAATAACGCGACGCCTGAAAGTGAAGGGAACTAATGGTAGGCATCTTTTCCTTTGCCTATTAACGGTGCCCGCGTGCATAACGCGGCGCTCTCTGGTCACGCCAGGCAGCGCGGAACTAACGACTGCGGGCGTTCCGTCACGCAGGGACCACCAGAGTGTTGGGATGCGGGGGCAGGTGCTGGGGTGACGCACTGCAGTGGTCGCGTCATTACCTGCTTCATTTGTCTGAGGCAGCGTGAAGCGGCGTAATTTCACAGTACTGATGCTAGGGAAACGAGGCCACAACCTGCCCGGGAAGTCAGCACACAAAGGTCAATATTACGTCCTGCGGACAGTATGTAGTGAGCATCCTTCGTTCTCACATATCGTGTTTGGTACTAATGTTGGTAGCAATGGTTTATCTATTCTTTCTTACTGACAATCTGGACTTCTTCCAGAAATGAACTGTACAGTGCCAAGCCAAAACATTATGACCACTGTCCACCGTGACGCCTGGCGGCGTTACAGGCATTTGACGCGATAGCAGAATTACGTAAGAGGAGCAGACAGAGACGGGGGCTCACACTATCGAAGATTCGGGCTACAAATGGGGAAATATACTGAGGTAAGCGACATTGGCAAAGACCAGATTATTATTACGAAGAACCTGTGGACGAGTATCTCGAAAACGATGGAGCTGGTCGAATATGCACGTGCTACTGTCGTGAACATCTGTGGAAAGAGATAGAAGGACTGTGAAACTACCACTAGGCGCCAAATGGCTGGACGTCCACGACTCTTCGAAAAACGTGCGGTTCGGAGATTTGTCTGCTCTGCAAAGTAGGACAGATGGTGGTCTGTGGGATTTCTGCCTAAATAGCATAATGCTGGTGAATGCACAAGTGTTTCGAAGCACACCGTTCATCGTTCATTGTTGAACATGCAGGTCCGCAGCTGACCATCCATACGTGTCAACATGTTGATCCAACTACATCATCAATTACGATTGCTGTGGACACGGGATCATCGGGAGTCGACCGCCGATCAATGGAAACGTGTCGGCTCTTCGGGTGAATCACATTTTTGTTACACTAGGTCGATGGTCGTTTCCACAAACTCCATCATTTATGTAAACGGCGGCTCGAAATGCGTAGCGCGCTACGGTCGCAGGCTGGTGGGAGCAGTATTGTGCTATGGGAGACAGTCTCCTGCGGTTGCATGGGACCTTTGGTAAAAATCGGAGACTCGCTGACAGCTGTGGACCACCTGCGTCCCTTTACGCTCGATGTCTTCCCCGATGGGGATGTCATATTTCAGCTGTATGATCTTACGTGTCTCGTAACCAGAACCGTGCTACAGTAGTTTGAGGAGCATTACAGTGAACTTACGTTGATATCAAATTCGCCTGATGTAACTCCTATGGAACCCATCTTGGTCGGTATCGGGCGCCATTACTGCGTACGAAAATCAGAGAATTTCATGACCCGTGCGTAGATAACTAATGCTACATACCTCCACAAACCGACCAACAAACTGTCAGATCCCTGATACGCAGAATAAGTGATAATTTTCGTTCATAAGACAGTCAGACAAGCAGATGGTCATAAGGTTTGGTTCATTAGTGTATATACTAGATTTTAACATCTGGTACCGTTTACAGTGTTTAGATCTCGCTAATCGACCCTATTAACATGCTACCAATATCTCTCCAGCTCAATCAATCTGCTCTGTCATCGATTCCCCTGCTAAAGACTCACTGGACTCTGTGTTCCGATTCGAACGTAGGTTCCCATCATGCCCCAGAAACTATCCATGTCATTTATTTCATCTTTGGGAATGACCTTTCTCGTTGATCTCTCTCTCACCCTTTGAAGCATCTTAAATCAGATGAATGATATTTTTTGAAAATTCCGTATTTTCTTCACGAGGAGATGATTATCCGTGTGGACGATGTACCCGTTGAACAGAAGTCTTCCCTTTTTAATTATTGTCATTGTTCGTGTTCCTGTGTATTCATTTATTTGATCTTAGTCAGCCTTTCCATTGATACAAATATTGCCAAAGTTGTTTCGTAGTATCCCGCGTTCTCTTTTAAATAACTGTAATAGGTGTCGTTTACTATGCACAGTTAGTGTGTCCGAAGCATGCATATCCATTTAGTCTTACAACAATACTGTAACGTCTTGGTTTAGCTCCGTTACATATAATCTTCTTACTATGAATGTGTTAACTCAGTTGGCACACACATTATAATTCCCAAATCTGTTTACTTGTTCCATGATGACCTAGCTAATGCGTGCTTGATTTTGTTGATTCTGATTTTTCCGTGGCCAGTTATTATTCATTCTGTCCCTTTGCTGACGATCGTCATGTATTTCGGAACTGAAAGGAAACTTTTAGTCCTACTCGCTCAGCTGTTTCATTAGGATGGGTTATCTTCCTGAATGCTGGACTGACGTTGCTGTCAGTAGTGGCCAAGTCATCAACGAAAGCCCGGAAACGGACTAACATTCCTTTGAGATTGTGGCCTTAACTGAAACACAGCTCCATTTCCTTATATTTCCTTCAGAGATTTTTTCCATTCTCGACCGACCTTCTCCAACATAAGCAGCAGAGAGAGTCCGTGACTCTTAGTCTCAACGGTCTCTGAAATCTTTGTGGCAGATCGAAGTTGGACAGCTGGAAATGATGCAGTTCGTGAAGACTATGGAGGCTGTTGCGGTAGTTCTTGAGGGTTCCCCACACAAAGTAACGGCACACTGTCGGATCAGGTGACCCTGGTGGTCAGCTAGGGCCACGACCAGACGGACCTCTGCTAACAACTCTCTCAGGCATGAAGTTTAAGTAAATGTGCTCCAAGGTTCGGTCATCTGTATGGTCAGTTGCTCCATGCCGCTGTAAGAAACTGTAAGTATTTTCCTCCTCCGTAACGCTGCCACAAATGGTTTAAAAACGTTGCCGAAGTCAACGTCCGATGAAAGTAGGTGGGATCAGCAATGCGACCTGCAGACACTGCACACCAAACTGCAGTGGTGTTTCTTGGAAGTTGTATGAATTCTCCGCTGCCCAGAACCCGTGACGCAGTGAGTTGATACAACCACTCGGGTGAAACCTGGCTTCATCAGACACAAACAGCAAATCCACGTACGAGCTATTTATTGTTGTCCCAGCGAATAGCATTCACAAAACTGGAGCCGTTGAGGAACACCTGCTGGTTTTAATGCAGAACATCAGACAGTCGGTAGGGATGCACGTGTAGGTCCAGTTTGCGTATTCGTCGGCGTGATCGACGTGATATGCCAGTCACTTGCAGCAGGGGTCGAGGTGATTTGGTAGGACACTGATGCATTTTATGGTGAACTGCAGCCACATTCTCTGGTGTGCGGGCACGTTTCGAAATGTATTTTGACTTGTCCAAAAGAAATCCTGTCTGACGCCATTTTCTACTAAGCGTAGCATGGCACACTTTGCTGTCACTTTGACACCATTAAACGTCTCAGAGAAACAAATAAGCACCGCGTTTCCACGACTTCCTTGTCACTTAACTTTCCATAACGAACACCTGCTACTACACTGTGAGTGCCATCGTCCCATTTGCACTGCTTCACTCACAGTGACACAGCCCGCACTACGCTATGAACCGGTGTGGATCACGTGTCAGCGTAAACGTGGTATGCGCGTCACGGGGTGTGGTTATAGGCATACATTCACGACCAGCCGTATCCACTCGCCCGGGACACTTTTATTTGCCTCTCCCCGTATTAATTCAAAAAGGAGGCCAAGAACGATAGTGGATCTGAAAAATCATACAGCAGAGTAGAAGTGGAGCACTTACTGGACGAAAGGAGATTACGGCTCGTCCACTTTGGGAGCTCCACAGTGGCAGGTGCGATTGTTGGCGGCTGACAGCCGAGCTACGGGCCTGGCGCCTCGGCGGCAGCAGGGCGTGTCCTCCGGCGAGCGCGACAGACGGACAGCGGGCTGTCGTGGCGTGGCGTGTCCTACCGCATTACGCTAATTGCGATCCGGCCGATGGCCGGCGGTCGATTACATTATGCCGTGTCAGAGATCACCCGTCTGCGAGGGCCGCGTAAATCTGTCGCCGCTCCCTGCTGAGCCCCCAGCGTTGTCAGCGAGGTCTTCAGGCCGGCACATATTCTGTCGCTCGTTTCCAGAGGTACGTTCAACCGAGGTGTGACCTGCACGTCCGCTAAACATTGCGACGAGCTTTGAAAATTATTACATTTTAGGGAATCTGTTTAGAAGTTTTAAAGAAACGTAACTTGTCTGACACAACATTACCACCAGTCTCGTGTTTCCTGAAATGTCGTAATATCGAAACTTCGGTTAATCGACCGAGTAAATAAAGTTTCGATATTGTAAATGTATCGCATGTTTTAAGTTTGATAACTTTTTCTTACATTCCGTAAATCAACCAGTCGGTAATCACCGAGTGTTTAAAATTATCAAAATTATCGATATATCACTGCTCCCGATATTTCGAAACTTTTGCTACGTAAAACGGAATCAGATTTATTTGGAAAAAGTTACTAGGTCTGATGTACACCCCAGGTAGCTGAATGGTCAGCGTCACGGAATGTCAATCCTCTAGGCCCGGGTTCGATTCCCGGCTGGGTGGGGGAATTTTCTCAGCCCAGCGACTGGGTGTTGTGCTGTCGTCACCATCATCATCCTATCATCCTCATCGACTGCAGGTCGCCGAAGTGGCGTCAGATTGAAAGACCGGCACCCGGCGAACGGTCTGCCTGACGGGGGACCCTAGCCATACGATTAAATTAAATAAACTAGGTGTGATACAGAACGTTTTTGCATGATAAGTCTGTCATTTTTTATCATATACAGGTCTGTCCGAGAAGTTTAACTTAAGAACCCTTTTTTATTGTTTCGAAGCTAAAAAAAAGGTCTTCCTTCTTACTCCTTTCTTCCGAAGCTAAAGTCTGTTTGTCGCGTGGGATTAGCCGAGCGGTCTAAGGCGCTGCAGTCATGGACTGTGCGGCTGGTCCCGGCGGAGGTTCGAGTCCTCCCTCGGGCATGGGTGTGTGTGTCTGTACTTAGGATAATTTAGGTTAAGTAGTGTGTAAGCTTAGGGACTGATGACCTTAGCAATTAAGACCCATAAGATTTCACACGCATTTTTTAAAAGTCTGTTTACTTCAGTACGCCTCAGTCTACCAGCAGGTAATTTATTTTTTATCACTTTCACGATCTTCAGTTCATAGATCCTGCCGATGTGTTCTCTTCATTCATGGTCTATCTTATGCACCTACTTATTAATGGAGTTCAGTTTACGTTTGCTTGTAATGGTTTTACTTTTATATCTCTCAGGGCCTCTCCTACAGTCATCTGCAGCTTTTTCATGTCCGACGTTTCCGTAACTCTTCTACTTTTTGATGTTTCAGGTCTTGCCTCAGCTTTCCATAACCGGTCTCAACACCGCCTTTGCACCTTTTCCCAGATGTTTCTTTCCAAATTATGTCACTTCAACACGTTGGCGCTTTGTGTTTGCCAGTTGCTCTATGACCCCATTTTCGACACCACCACTGCTGGACGACAACTGTTATAGAATTTTTCCATCTACCTTCATCTTGGATATTCGGCTATACTGGTGCTTCTGGCTGTCATCGTCAACATGACAAAACAATGATTTTTTTATTTCTTCGTGTGCCATTCTATTACCACTAACAGCCAGCATCTTCATTATCACTTCACCCATGACTATTATAAGAAGAACGGGCTCAAACTGTCTCCTTGTCTCATACCACTGTTAACCGGTAAACAGCTAGTAACCTGTCATCAATCTTCGGGCAGGTGTAGTTGTTAGAAGAAATAAATTTAATTGTTCTATTAACCTGGAAAGACAGCTGCTATTGCAGAGAAGATTTACTACACCTCTTAACTGAATCCTAGCGAAAACCTTCTACAAGTTAATAAAACGAAGATAAGCTGGACTGTCGTATTCATAACTTCTCTACAACGTGTCTAAAGATGAATACTGCAGCCGTGCATGATCACAGGATCTACAACCATACTGCTTCTCTGCAAGGGCTTTAATATCCTGTTACTTTTCTTATCAGTTTTAAGAGGTGAAGTGTGTACGTTGATATCTCTGTAACAGGACGGGTCTTTCTTGCCTTCTTTCTTGTACATAAGAATAGTGATACTAGTTCTCCATACATTTCGAATTTTGTTACAGGTTTTACCATTGTTAACTAACTTTGTCAATTGTTCAGTTAGTAGATATTCTCCATACGTTAGTAACTCATTAGGTATCCTATATTTCCTCCGAGAGCTCCTGTCTTTTGGCAGACTTAGTTTCTTCTGTCTCTGCATGTGAAACAGTTAGGATTGTTGATCATTCATTTGCTTGTGCTTTTTTCCCGCAGTGACGCAGGCTCGGTATGGTTAATCGGATTTGGCGACGTTAATGGAAGGGGTGGCCGGATGCCCTTCCTGCCGCCACCCCGTACCCCCTGGGAGGGAATTAGTGTACACCAACTGTCTGCGATTAGTGTAATCCATGGAATAGTGTGAATGTGTTCAGATGTCTGCGAGCCGTGTAACTGAGGCGGGACGTGGGGACCAGCCCTGTATTAACCTAGGGGGATGTGGAAAACCACATCCAGGCTGGCCGGCACTCCGGCCTCCGTCGTTAATCCGCCAGGCGGTTTCGAACCGGGGCCGGCGCGCCTACCCGAATCCAGGAAGCAGCGCATTAGCGCTCTCGGCTAACCAAACAGTGAGGTTTGTTGATATTATTAAAAATATCGCAATCTGATACATCGATATTTAAAAAAATATCATTTATCGGCCTTAGATATATCTAATAAAGAATCGATGTATGGATATACGTACGGAAAATATAGCGATGTACCGGCCTGTAAAAATATCAGCAACACATTGTAAATGTACTGCCAGTTTTAGAGCTGTATATTTGAGTACTGATTTATTATTATTAGATATTCCGTACGTCAACAAGATAGCAGCGTGCTTCTCCCCTTAGAGCAAGAATTGAAATGAAAACACTTTTCTAACAACGGTAACTGCATGTAAGTGAACAATAAGAGGTGTCCGAAGGGTCTGTGGTTCGGTATCGTCACGTATCGGATTTGTCCGGTATATTTTTGCTGACTTTCTGTATCATTTCTGCTAGTGCTAGCGACCCAACAGTTGTAGTATCAAAATTGCGTGGTGAATTTAAAAGTTGCAGTTTCTGTTAAAAGCGCCGACCGCCGATTACGTCAGTATTCCAAAAATGTTCAAATGTGTGTGAAATCTTATGGGACTTAACTGCTAAGGTCATCAGTCCCGCCGGCCGCGGTGGCCGAGCGTGTCTAGGCGCTTCAGTCGGGAATTGTGCGTCTGCTACGGTCGCAGGTTCGAATCCTGCCTCGGGCACGGATGTGTGTGATGTCCTTAGGTTGGCTAGGTTTAAATAGTTCTAAGTTCTAGGGGACTGATGACCTCAAATGTTAAGTCCCATAGTGCTCAGAGCCATTTTTTTTCATCAGTCCCTAAGCATACACACTACTTAACCTAAATTATCATAAGGACAAACACATACGCTCATGCCCGAGTGAGGACTCGAACCTCCGCCAGGACCAGCCACACAGTCCATGACTGCAGCGCCTTAGACGTCAATATTCCCCTCACACGAATAAGCCCTCACCAAAGACCGGTCTTGTCATTTAGGTTTCTGTTCATCGTTTTCAGAAACTGTTTTTGAAGAACGCTTATGTGAAAAAAATAGCAGAGTAGTTGCGTTAAAATTGTCTTTTAACGCGACTGGTGTGCTATTTCTTCACATCTGGTACCTTATTATTCCGTTCACACCGCCATCCCCCAGTCTAATTGGATTCCTTTGTGCCAACTACGCTTGCTTCACACAGTCAAAGAGAAAGATTGGACATGAAGAAAACTTAAAAAGTAGTAAGACTCCTTCACACAGTGGAAGTAAAATTATGTCCCTCTACAATTTCAAAATTGCGAAAACAGAAAAGAAAAATATGAATAAAAAATATCGGCAATCGATATTGCCATTATATGACCATATACCGATAGACGAGGAAAAGAAATACCTACGGCACATAACGATACATTTTGGTAAATACATCGGTTTACCGGTATTTCATAAACGGCCTAGAAACAGTTACACCACCGTTTATTTGTATGCTGATCTCCATTGTCTAGTCATTGATATGTTTAATTATACTTCACTATTTAATACAGATATGAGGCACTAAAGAGTTCAACTAAATTAAAACTAGTGTTTAGAAATCAGCAACAATTTTTAAGTATCACTTGATACATTAGTTCAGTGATGTCTCAAAGGAATGCTGTTCAAAAGAGATAATGATTTCAACAGTAACAAAAAATTATCAGATCTGTTCGAGAACCAATAACAGAGCAGCCGAACTAAACAGATAGAGTGGTGTGACTCGTTTTACACAAACAGAGCGAGTTAGGTGCTAGGTAGCTACAGACAGAAACAGCGTTCAACAACTGTACACTGTCAATACAATGAAGCGCCAGAGGAACTGGTACCGGCATGTCTATTGAAATACAGATATTTGTAGACAGGCACAATACAGCACTGCGGCCGGCAACGAATATATAAGACAAGAAGTGTATGACACAGCTGTTAGATTGATTACTGCAGCTGCAATGGCAGGTTATCAACATTTAAGTGAGTTTGAACGTGGTATTATAGTCGGCGCAAGGGCGATGGGGGACAGCATGTCTGAGGTAAAGATGAAATGCTGGTTTTCCCGTACGACCATTTCACGAGTGTGCCGTGAATATCAGGAATCCGATAAAACATCAAATGTCCGACATCAATACGACCGGAAAAGGATCCTGCAAGATCTGGACCAACTACGACTGAAGGGAATCGTTCACAGAGGCAGAAATGCAACCCTTCTGCAGATTTCTGCGGATTTCAGTGATGGGCCATCGACAAGTGTCAGCGTGCGAACCATTCAACAAAACATCATCGATATGGGCTTTCGGAGCGAGAGGCCAATTTGTGAACCCTTGATGACTGCACCACATAAAGGTTTAGAGCTCGCCTGGGCCCGTCAACACCGACATTGGACTGTTGATCACTGGAAACGTGTTGCGTGGTGGAACGAGTCTCGTTTCAAATTGTATCGAGCGGATGGACGTGTACGGGTATGGAGACAACCATGCAAGCTGGTGGAGGCTCTGTAATGGTGTGGGGCTGTGAATTTGGAGTGATATGGGACTCCTGATAAGTCTAGATACGACTCTGACAGGTGACACGTACGTAAGCATAGTGTCTGACCACCTGCTTCAGTTTGTGTCCATTCTGCATTCCGACGGACTTCGGCAGTTGCAGCAGGACAATGCGACACCCCACACTTCCAAGAACACTCTTCTGAGTTTAAAAACTTCCGCTGGCCACCAAACTGTTCCAGACACAAAACATTATTGAGCATATCTGGGATGCCTTGCAACGTGCTGTTCAGAAGAGATCTCCACCCCCTCGCACGCTTATGGATTTATGTATAGCCCTGCAGGATTCATGGTGTAAGTTCCCTCCAGCACTAGTTTAGACATTATTTGAGCACATGCCACGTCTTGTTGCGGCACTTCTGTGTGGTCGCGGGGTCTCTACACGGTATTAGGCAGGTGTATCAGTTTCTTCGGTTCTTCAGTATACATCAGGACTGAACCAGGATCTTTGGTGTTTAGATAGCGTGAAAGACACAAAGCTACAAACCTTAACACTTGCTGCTAACTTAATAATTTTCTGTACATCTTCAAGCTTAGTGACACTAAGTAAGAAGTTAAGCAATTTCTTTTAAAATAGTGAGGCTTTGCCAGTGTACATTTTGTATCCAAAAGAACATATTTTTTAAAGAACATAACTGATTTTAACTTCTTCTTTCTGAATATTTTCGTTGTATTACGTTGATATGTTGTTTGAGTTGCTATTAGATTTATATCAGAGAAATCAGGACAGCATAATTGTAACAACTGCCACAGAATACATATTTTTACCTGTAAAAAGAATTCCAAGTGTCTTACAAGAAAGTGACTGTGTTCAGTATATTTTGAGAAAACTAAATGAAACTGGAAATGTCCAAGCACCATTCACGGACACACCTTTCCACCTTCTGCTCCCGACTCTGTATCTTATTCTACGTCCCAAAATTCACAGAAGTTCTTTTGCGTTCGTTACGCGACTAGCACTCTGAGGAGACCGAAAATTCCCCAGAAGAAAGGAAAATTCATTCAGGAGACAATCCCCTTGGTTACGGCTAAGCCACTTCTTTGCAGTACCCTTTCCGCCGAGAATGCTAGCTGCGTGATGTATGTAGGAGAACTTCAGTGAAGTCTGGAAGGGAGGAGATGACGCACTGACGGAAGTAAAGCTGTAAGGGTAGCACGTGATTCGTGCTTGGTAACTGAGTCGGTGATTATGTTTCGAAACGCTTTGAACATTTGACAGTCCCCGAGTTGTGTGCAGTAACATAACGACAATGGTGGGGAAACTGCATTACGACCAGCAGAACACATCGAGTTAACACCGAGGGAACAGTGTTTTCTGTAATTACGGCGGCTGTTCTAGCAGCTGTTGCATGTTTCCCATCAAAGTAAAGTCTCTTGCCTCACAGCCCTTTTCAGTACGTACTGAGCAAACTTTAGGACAAACTGTTACTGTCATATGGGCATTTGCTACGTTATGAATATGCAATGAGATAGTTCCGGGGAAACCTATCTGCTATTTGTGCTGGAAACCTGCTTGAGAAACAGGGTATCGTGACAACATCTGGAACAATGGAATTCGTGTTTTACATCATGAATTGAAATAGGTAATGGAATATTCGTTTAACAAAATTTACAGCCCGAGATGCTCCTCAGTGTTGTATTAATCTGTCTACTTATAAACGTGGCGTACAAACTTCTAAAACTGTTAGTACTACCAACATTTATGTACAAAAATATGAAAACGTTTGTTAGAAGTCAATATTAGCTGCTAGATTATGTAGCATCCATAACTGTGTAGAATGTAATAAAAAATAGGTATTCACAATTTTTGTTTATATTTGTAGTTGGACTAATAATTTTAGTACGATACTTTTGATTTTTCTGGTTCTTTTTTCGAAATCATTGCAGTATGAGTTTTAATAGAGAAGAATGGCTTTCACCCTGGTTAAGAAAAACAGGGTCTGTAGAATTCTTGATGCGAAAGGCAAAGTTTCGGTTTCGAATCTCTATATGGCACACAGTTGTAATCTGTCACTAAGTTCCGAATGAGCGCAACCTCTACTGCAGAATGTACGTTCAGTCTGGGAACAGCTACTGTTTCTTTGATTTCTGTGTGAAATTGCATAATTTTCTTTACGGCATCTTGATAATACGTTCATTAAGTCTTCTGATATTGATCGATTTGAAGGAGGACATAAATTGCCTTCTTGTCTTCTCCCGTCACCGCGGGCGCCGAGTGGAGTCCACAGGCAGCTGCCTCGCGCCGCCTGCCGGCCCGGACGTTGGCCCCTGGCGAGATTTCGCCGCCGCCGCCCTCGCCCGCATGCTGATGCGTGCGTACGCACATGGTCGCACGCACTCGCGTAGCAGCCGGCGCAGGAAGTCACGCGTATGCGCGCGCTCGCCCCCTCTCCCGATCACGCAGCTGTCAGCGCCAGGCCGCCGGCCAGAGGCTGCACGCGTGACCGCCGCTCCTGCGCGCCCCCTCATTCGTTATGCGTCCGTTGCAAGAAGTCCACGTGTCTACTCACACACTCAGCTATCACTCTACAGCTACAGAAATAGCCATCCGACGGCCGAATACATAGTCAAGATCTAAACTATCTGATGAAAGGTACTGAACGCCTACTAGTGGGCATTAATAAGGGGTGTGTCCATATTTACTAGCTCAACCCTGAGGATGACACTTGCAGTAACACTGCTGAATTTCTGTGCAGGAATAAAAGCTGATTCTTCCTGAAGAGCCGAAACCAGAGGCAGCAGTGGCGTTACACGCTTTGGTCTGAGCAGAAGTTGACGTTCTCACTCATCTCATGCTATTCCTTTGGATTCAGATCGTGGTTATGGGCAGTCCAGTCAGTTTCGGGAATCTTGTTGTTCACAGCCCATTGCCACACATCCGCTGTGTATTATCGTGCTGATACAGACAATCCTCGTCCACGAACCATTCGTCTCCTGTTCACAGTACACAATGCCGTATAACGTATTTGTATCCTTAATGTAGGTCAATTCCTGCATAGAAGAAGACAGCAACCAGCCACTATTAATACTGATATTTATTTAGGTAAATAGTGCCGTTACCGGTTTCGAATTGGCAAGTTCATCATCAGGCGGCTGTTCACATGATTTCCAAGATTCACTTTACATTATCGTCCGTTTTCGATTTTTGTTCCTCCTCTGCGGCGAAGTATTTTTGGTGTGTTGTTGCCCTACGGTAGAATTCAGTGTTAGAACGCCAAAAATATTTCGCCACAGTGGAATAATAAAAATCGAAAACGGACGATAATGTAAAGTGTATCTTGGAAACCATGTGAACAGCCGACTGATGATGAACTTGCCAGTTCGAAGCCGGTAACGGCGCTATTTACCTAAATAAATAGCAGCATTAATTGTGGCTGTCTTCTTCTATGCAAGAATTGACCTACATTAGTTGTACACAGCCACGGTCTCGCCGTGTCAGTTTTAGACAAAATAGTATTTGTATCCTTCCCTAGTTCAGTATCGACGAATCCACTGCACTTCTCCGCAGTTCACGGCCGAAACCCCAGCTCCCACGTATTACCTCCAAATCCGCCAAAAGCTCCACATGGAGTTTGCTCGAAAAACTAAAAACTACCAATCCAAAGCTGGCAAAGCACTCTTGCGTCTATCGCATATCACTTGGAGTACCGTACAGCCTCCCACCATAAGATGGGAAAAAACAGCTCCTCGAACTCTAACACATCTCGAGTCATCGAACAGGCATCCGCTGCTAAGTTTTCTGACGTTACGGTCTGCGTCCAAATAATAACACTTTTTTTTTTTCACACGAGGGAAACAGCGCAGCTCGTGCATCTATGTGGCCTCAAAACAGCGCCACGGCGCTTCACCTTGGCCAGGAGCAATTACCACTCTCTCAGTCCACCGTAGCTCGGTGAAAGCAGTCGTAAAAAGTTCTTCCGTTGGCCTCGGGCTCGCTATGATGTGGCTTCATTGCGGCCTCTCCGCTTCTTACGGCCAGTGACCCACCGTGGATTAGGCCGAGGCCTCTCCAGTGGCTCCCACTGTGCGAAAGTGCCCGGCCGGCTCTTCCTTTGCTCTCGCAATACCTGCGAATTGCCACAGTCTCCGAACGTTACATTTCGGAAACCGTTAGGGAATTCAGTCTTCCGAGATCCACATTGTCAAGAGCATGCCGAGAATACATTTCAGGAGTTGCCTCTCAGCACAGACAACGCAGCGGTCTACGGCCTTCACTTAAAACGACCGAAAGCAACGGTGTTTGCGTCCAGTTGTCAGTGCTAACAGACAAGCAACACTGCGTGAAATAACCGCAGAAATCAAAGTGGGGCGTATGAGGAACGTATCCGCAAGGACTGTGCGTCGAAACCCGGCGTTAATGGGCAGCAGACGAGCGATGCGAGCGCCCTTGCTAACAGCACGACTTCGCCTGAGGCACCTCCCCTGGGCTCATGACCACATCGCTTGGACGTAGGACGACTGGAAAACCGTCGCCTTATTAGATGAATCCCGATTTCAGTTGGTAATAGCTGACGGTAGGTTTCGAGTATGTCGCACGCTCCCCAAAGCCATCATGCCCCCATACAACGATGGAATGTCAGCGGGCCACAGTTGTTCGCTGTTAGTATGAGGAACATTCTGGACGATTTGGCCTCCCAGATCGCCCGACATGAATTCCACCGAACATTTATCGGACATAATTCAGGGATAATGTAGGGGTCAGTTCGCGCAAAAAAACCGCACGCCACGTCGAGCGGCTGCATGCGCCCGGCAAAAGTAGGTCCAACCCGATGTCAGGAGGCCTCCCGTCACTTCTTTCACCTCAGTGTATTTGTTTCAAAGAGTCCAAAAACAGGCTGCCAGATTCATTAGGCAAACCAAGGATAAGTACATCAAGAAGCAACTGGACGCCATACAGGAAAACTTCCGCATCCACAACACGAGAGACTGTACGGGACGGTTCTCCGATACACACCTCGAAACTTACGCTTCAAGAAACGAGATGAAAGACTCGCATTAACTAATCAAGATAATTATCAGAAACTGGTGCGTTATTTCTCCGATTTCCTTAAATGCACTGAACCTGAAACAAGATTAACAACACAGGACTGCACCTCCACTCACACAGAATCAAGTGGTTCAAATGGCTCTGAGCACTATGGGACTTCACATCTGAGGTCATCAGTCCCCTAGAACCTACAAGGGAACCTCCCCATCGCACGCCCCTCAGATTTAGTTGTAAGTTGGCGCAGTGGATAGGCCTTGAAAAACTGAACACAGATCAATTGAGAAAACAGGAAGAAGTTGTGTGGAACTGTGAAAAAATAAGCAAAATATACAAACTGAGTAGTTCATGGGAAGATATGCAATATCAAGGACCCTGGGGACACAGGAGCGCCGTGGTCTCGTGGTAACGTGAGCAGCTGCAGAACGTAAGGTCCTTGGTTCAAATCTTCCCACCAGTGAAAAGTTTACATTCTTTATTTTCATTTTATGTGACAAACTCTTATGTTTTCATCACTTTTTTGGGAGTGATTATCACGTCCACAAGAAAACCTAAATCGGGCAAGGTAGAAGAATCTTTTTACCCATTCGCCAAGTGTACAAGTTAGGTGGGTCGACAACATATTCCTGTCATGTGACGCACATGCCGTCACCAGTGTCGTATAGAATATATCAGATATGTTTTCCTGTGGAGGAATGACCTTGCGATCAAATGTTTTCGGTTCCCATTGGAGAGGCACGTCCTTTCGTTTACTAATCGCACGGTTTTGCGATGCGGTCGCAAAACACAGACACTAAACTTATTACAGTGAACAGAGACGTCAATGAACGAACGGACAGATAATAACTATGCAAAAATAAAGAAAGTAAAATTTTCACTCGAGGGAAGACTTGAACCACGCACCTCCCCTTCCGCAGCTGCTCACGCTACCACGGGACCACGGCGCTCCTGAGCTCACACTATCCTTGATGTTGCCTATCATTCCCATGGATTACTCAGTTTGTATATTTTGCTTATTTTTTCACAGTTCCACACAACTTCTTCCTGTTTTCGCAATTGATCTGTGTTCAGTTTATCAAGGCCTATCCACTGTGCCAACTTATAACTAAATCTGCGAGGGGTGCGACGGGGAGTTTCCCTTGTTAGAACTACTTAAACCTAACTAACCTAAGGACATCACACACATCCGTGCCCGAAGCGGGATTCGAACCTGCGACCGTAGCAGTCACGAGGTTCCGGACTGAAGCGCCTAGAACCGCTCGGCCACCGGGGCCAGCCACACATAATCACTCCCACCAACATGGGAAGACAACCAGAAGCGTATAGGCCTACTTAAAAAAAATACAGGACATCTGTTGAAAACTGCATCATTGCAGAATTCCTGAAGAACCTCGGACCAAGTCTTTGTAGGAACTTAAACAAGTAATCACAACCCAATGACAAACAGAATGACTTCCTGAGAACTGGAAATGTTCTCTTGTCTATCCACTGCGCAAAAGCCGAATGTCCTTTCTAAATGTCACCTGTAAAATTTTCTTAGTGTGTCTACCCAGAGAATGCATGAAGAGTTAGAACACAACATTGGTGAATACCAGGTAAGCTTCCACCGCGGAAATCAACTGAAAAATAGAAGGCTATCAGGAATACTCGAATCATCTGCATTTTAGTAGATTTTTAAGGAAGCGTACGATTCTGTTAACCGGCAATTCTAGTTCAGCATGTTGGAAGAGCTGGGAGTCGACAGAAAAACGCTACGGCTAATCATACAGACACTGACTGACGCTACGTCGAAAATGAAATTCATGGGTGTAATCTCTGGTCCCTTCATAATCAAAAATGGAGTATCTAGGTGAAACCCTCGACCTACAGATGGAAAAAATGTCTTACAGAAGACCTGATTAGAAAAAATGAAGAGAGCTTATGGCAAACCACAAGACATCTATAATAGTAGAGGTATGTCCATTGAAACAAAGAACAGACACTACATCACCGTAATCAAGCCTGAAATACTGTATGGAAGCAAGAGACTAACACTCCACACGAAAAGCTGCATTGAAAGCATACTGAAGGAAGAACGCAAAATCAAGAGAAAAATTCTCGGCCCAAAGCTGGTGGAAGAGGGATGCAGATTGTTGTTGTTGCGGTCTTCAGTCCAGAGACTGGTTTGATGTAGCTCTCCATGCTACTCTATCCTGTGCAAGCTTCTTCATCTCCCAGTACCTAATGCAACCAACATCCTTCTGAATCTGTTTAATGTATTCATCTCTTGGTCTCCCTCTGCGATTTTTACCCTCCGCGCTGCCCACCATTACTAAGTTTGTGATCCCTTGATGCCTCAGAATATGTCATACCAACCGATCCCTTCTTCTAGCCTCCATAGCCTAAGTTAGTTTAAGTTAAAGTATTGGTTAGGCTTAGGACAGATGACCTCAGCAGTTTGGTCCCATAAGATCTTACTAAACCACAGAGAAAATGTCAAACCTAGCACATGTCAGAAACAGGAGGTTAAAGTCCTACAGGCACATCAACAGGCTACCACCAACAAGACTTACCAACAGAATTCTGACATACATACGAAGGGTCGAGTCAACAATAGTATGAACCGCGTAAGTCAAACTTGACTTAGAAAAAGCACAGACAAAGCAAGTAGACACTGAAGTCACATACATATACAGAGGAGACCAGATACACAAGTGTGATGTTAAGACAGAGACTGGAGTCCCAAAGAAATTGGAAACAAAGTAGATTGAAGACAGAAGGAGAGTCAATGTGGAAAAAATGAGAGAAAAGAGGTAGATCAGAAAGAACACTCCGATGTGGCAGGATGCTTTGCGTGGTCGTAGAGAGTCCAGACACCCTGCTGGTGTAAGAGTACCAGTCGTCACAGACACGTCACCATGACAACTATGACCACGACGCGCCACCCATAAAACACTGCAAGACTTAAATAACAAAATGTCGCCATTTGCTAATTTTTGTGTTTCCATGGCATTTGAGTGTGCAGACCAAGGTACTCTCTTAGGAAAGCTTAGTGGTAGGGTTTTTGCACTTCACTTAGAATCCAATTAGCAACTAATAAATACACGAAACCCTCCGTTGCCAAATTTACCTTTATTGTAATTTTAATTAACGTGGAAGCCATAAAAACACCAAACATGGAGGAAAAATGTACGCATCTAAAGGCTACTTAAAAAAGGAATAAAATCACTTAAATTTGTTTCCACAGGAGGAGAATACAACGTCCCAATTCGGATCTCGCTAACACTTACACTTTACTGACATTAAATATAACAAGATAAATAATCATACATGTGACGAGAACAAATGAATAACACTGTCAATCTTTACAGATGGGAACACGACTATATCACGAAGGTTCGCGCCCTGGGCAGGAAGATACTTCAACATATAAGGTTATTACAGAAAGCTCTAAGTCCACTCGACAAACGTAGTAACGATATAAGCGAGACAAATGTACTGAAGGAGGATAGCCGGATGTGCCGCAGTAAAAAGGCCACTATCAACCCCGTCAGGACGCGACCCCCGTGAACACGTCAGTTTCAGCTACCTGCAACGTACACAGAGTCATTTGTAGCTTCTTAAAAACAATTAACATGAAAAGGTACAACGCGTAAAACACTAATAAAATATAAACGACTACTTCACAGAATTAGCTCATCTTTAGACAAAGGAAACAGCACAATATTAATAACACCTAAAATACTTCTAACCTATAACAAACTAAGGTACCACGTAATAGAATATCGTCTTGAGCTCATAGAATACTCAGTTTGACTTGCCTGTTTATAGGTCTTGAGAGGTACCCACATGCCTTGCTCATACTGTGGCATCAAGCAGTCAGGCCTGCAAGATGAGTGGTCTGCCAAGCGAGTGGATTCTTTCTTATTTGTCGAGTAACATGAATTCTAGTACTCACACTTAAGCTACAAGTTATCCTCCTATATGATTAATACGCAACGGAAACACGCATCTGACTTTCAGTAATTTACAGAACTCTGGCTGCACACTACGCACTGGCAATACCACATTTTCTTTATGTCTTTTATTTAACGACTTTTATGAACACGTGGCCACCGCACTGAATATGACTGGCGCACACATTATAAATTCGGGATATCGTGACAACTTACAATTCGAAGAAAAAGGCCACCAATCTTTTTCTTTTCTCTATCTTATTTATTCCAATAAATTCTCTAACCTAAACACACAAATTCTATAACCTACAACAATGACACATAAGAAATTCCGCCCAGTGGGCATGGCTTTACAATGGTGAATCTCTATATTATGGTCTCGTAATTACTTTTAACGCTACAGTGCACTTTCTGGATAGGATGGTGGATCTTTTATTATACCTCACACTTCGATTCTCACAATCATCATCACTAAACTTTCCTCCAGATCGAGCGATACAGAAGGAACAAGCACAACGCACTAATCTTTTGAAACTGCCTTGCTACTCTCCCATGCAAACCACACATACCCAAATTACATGACATACACCACACTGCAATAAGAAATATAAAACACTAAATAGTCACAACACTATCACTTTCAGCTTTCCCACTTCAATTAATATTCATCCCAGTTTCACACGACACTGCCCCACTTTGTAATTCTACTTTCCTACTGTGAACTCTGGAGATATATGCACGTCTTCCTGTGCAATGCAAGCCAAGTGGCGTTGCTGGATAGACGGCCGACTCACCTTGATTCTCTCTCAGAGTTCAAATCTAGCGTCACACGGAATCATATCACACGATTTAACATTAAGAACATCACACACGCGAGTCCTCAACTGATACCATGGACGAGTACTTCTCTTTATCTTTTGTCTCATACACAGTTTGAGACTCACACAGTACTCACCACGTAGAAGTACTCGTCTCTAATTTCAAGTCCTGCACACGCCATTTCTTAAATATTTCAACTTATGGTACACACGCTATTTCTTAAATATTTCATCTTCTTGTACACTCGCTAGTAATTCAGCTTAACTTAAGCACACGGAAGTATTTCAACTTAATGCTACACGTGGTTTCATTGTGACCGTTGGTCACTTCCGAAGATTCCTACAATCACATTAATATTACCTGCCTGACATTTAATTCTCCCCACAAAAGTTCCTGAAATAGAGAAATTAATATTTCAAACTACTCTTAAATATTCCACATGCATACCATGTCTCCACTCTTTCGTCATTACGGAGCACAACTAAAACAGGTCTTAACAGCACAAGATCCAGCGGCAGAGTCCTGAACATGGCCGTTCTCTAGGTCCTCTCGCACCTGTGTCGAGGTGGGGGAAGCACCTTGCTATCGTATTGGTCAGCCACATTTCAGACGCTCAAAGCTCTGGTAAATTTCATCTCTTTGGTCCCACCAAAGGTGGCCAAAGGATCGACTCAACGATGATCATATATTCACATTCACTATCTGCGGTTAGCAGACGACCATACATTCATTCATTTCACAGATCTCACCAAACTGGATGTAGGGATTTACTTTGTGGGAGTGCACATGTGATCAATTAAATAAATAAATTGTCATTCTTTCCCACACTGGTATCCGGCTTCGCTGCATTAATTGAAATTGAGTTATTTTACAAAAAAAATGTGTTGTTCTGACAAAAATAATGAAGTATGTTGTACCTATTTTCAATGTCGGGTGGTACTGTACCCTTTCAGTCTTACAACTCAACTGTGTCAGCTTAAGCAAACCCGCGAATACAAAACTCGAAGGATGACAGGAATAATGATTGAAGCCACTGACAATGCTAGGCTGCCACAAAGAGGAGACAATAGTAATTTACAGCTACACACAACCGACCTTATATCTCCAATTTAGTATAATCAGAATAAACAATTTTGTGTATAATAATTACTTACAGTACCATGACAACCTCCGAATTACCCAAGGTAGGTTCTGGTATCGAAAGGCACCTTTAGTAATACAGAGTTCGAGTGAATTCACTTATTGGAAGGGTTTCAACTTTGCATCCCTTTCCAAATAGCTCTCTGCTTACACACTTCTATAACTTCTACAACTAAAGAAGGGCATATAAATGCACATATAACTGACACAGATTTAAGCAGGATAAAACAGTACCTTAGTATGGCGCAAATGGCTTCATTTGGGATATCTTCACCATTCAGTAATTCCGAAATATATTCAACAATGCGTGAGTGCAAGACGTCGCCGTGGTATCAGCTATTTACTTCACATCATTTCCTGCACAGACACAAGGCAGACGAAGCGTTTTCACATGCAAAAGCGGCGAGCATCACACATTTCCTCCGTCACCCCATAGACACATCTCAATTTCAGTGGCTAGTAACAAGAATCTATACATGCCCCCGCAGCAGAAAAACCCCAAAGGTCAACAGTGCACCACCGCGATACCAAACCCGAGGTCCCATCAAGTCACTGCCGGGATCTCTCGCTGACCCTGCCCACAGCGTACAGGCGTCGTACCACAGGCCTGACGGTAAACGTCAACAATCCACCTCCGACCCTGCGAATATCCACCCCGCTGTCTCTTTTCTCTCTCCGTTCACCACCCGACCACCGTCCTGAATCGCGGAAGGCAAAGACGGTGACCCTGTAATCGATGGCAGCGATGCCATTCAAAGTGCGAGAACACTGGCGGCAGCCGCGCCAGGCTCACTTAGTGTTTATGGATTGATGGCTTTGCTCACATCTGGTTTGCATTATTCATAGCAAAGAAAATACAGAAAGTTGTGCTGAATAATTCGGACAATGTTGGAAAGTTAAAGAACTTTAGTAACTCGGGAGAAATCGTAAAGGGAATCCGCCAGGGCTAAATTTGGGGTCCACTCATGTTCCTTATGTTTGTTAATACTCTTGCAGTTAACATTCAAGAAGCAAAATTGATACCTTTTGTAGTCTGTATTAGTCTTCTAATAAATACCATTAGAGAGAAAGCAACAGAAGAGATTGTTAATGACCTTTTCGAAGAGCCGGCCGGGGTGGCCAAGCGGTTCTAGGCGCTACAGTCTGGAACCACGGGACCGCTACGGTCGCAGGTTCGAATCCTGCCGCGGGCATGGATGTGTGTGATGTCTTTAGGTTAGCTAGGTTTAAGTAGTTGTAAGTTCTAGGGGACTGATGACCACAGCAGTTAAGTCCCATAGTGCTCAGAGCCATTTGAACCATTTTTTTACGAAGAATTCTCATTCTCTAAAAACGAACTGTCCCTAAACTTTGAGAAATTATTGAGTTGTATTGAGAAATCAGAATTATTGAGTTACGTTCAACAAATGGAGTCAGTAAATAGTACAGACTGCTCCAAAATGTTGGCTATCGCCTGTATACAGAAGAAACCTTGAACTGGAGGAACCATACTACTGAGCTTCCAAAACAATAAAGTTTCTTGTGATTGCCAATATTGCATTTACCACTCAGTAATGTTTATGGAATAATTTTCTGGGTAACTCATCGCTTAGAAAAGAAAATTTTAACGGCACAAAAGGAAGATGTAAGCATAGGTGCTAATCATCGGCAGTCGTCGACTCTTCAAGATGTTCGGTACTTTAACTGCATCACAATACATCTAATCGCGTATGAATTTCGTTATAAATAACCTGTCACAATTGGAGAAAAACAGTGATTTCTGTAACAGCAACACTGGACGATATACACATATAACTCAGTTACCCTTTATTAAAGCTGGCAGTGGCTCAGAAATGAGCTCAATATGAAACAAGAAAATTTTTTTACCATTTTCCCAATACTACAGAATGTCTCACAGGTACCATACCATGTTTTAAATGTAACGTGAAGTCATTTGTCTTCGTCAGTTCCTTCTGTTCCGTGGTGGAGTGTCTTTTTAAAATTCCTAACGTGTAGAAAAAAAGTAATTTTTAAGTATTGTGGCATGAGTAGGACTATAAAATTATATCGTTTTTAATGTTAATATCAGTAATATGTAGTATATACTTGTAATGGTCGCGCTGAAGGCACAAGAGGCGAAAAGGGAAGTGTACGAGGTGAGCATGATGAAGGAGTAGTCAGTGTAGCCATGAAACGGGCCAGTATCCACTGACATAAGCTCATAAGCTTCTTTGAGACAGCGTAGACAGTTATGGCCCAACGCCTAGAAAGCAGCATCCCGCTAACGGCGAAGATGTTCAGCTTTTCGTGTGCTACTGTACTTAGCAATTATAGAATGTGATCGAAGGACAGTAACACCTTCAGTAGGAAACAAGATCGTAAATATTCACGCCTCGTCATAAAACGCAATGGTCGGAGGCTCGCCCGCTTGTAAAAACGAGATAGGCGACGATCTGTGATAGATGTCGCGACCGAGCACTGATCTGGTGCAGGCAGAGGTCTTTCAGACAACATTGTTCCACACACATTGTTGCGGATAGTGATCCACAGCAGTCGATCGCTGAGTTTCCTCGTGTTGACCTGACTGCATCGTCAGTAACGGCCGCAGTGGGCATGGAACTACGGAGTTAGGACCGTGGCTCAACGGACACGTGTTGCCTGGTGTGCTGTATCACGTTTTCTCTTACAGCAGGTCAATGGTTGCATCTGGATTCACCTTCATTGAGGCGAACGACTCGTTAAAACATGCACCGTGCAGCAGTCACAGGCTGGTGGGGGAGTATCATGCAATGAGTGACTTTCGCCCGGCCTTCCGTGGGACCTGTGTTAGTATTCAAAGCCACCACTGTGAACTACGTGTCGCAGGGTGATAGTCGTGCTACAGTGGTTCGATAGTCAACTCACACTGACGTCTTTGCAATCAAGTTCGCCTGACGTGAAAGAAAGCTGAAAAGCAGCAAGCCATTTGCCTTGTCTATTTTATTCAACATGGTAATCAATCCAACTAGAGGATAACGAGGGGGCAGTATCTAACAATAATAGACTCTGTATGATCAGAGACGATTACGGGACCTCGGTTGTTGGGTGTATAGAATGTCAAATCAAACACCTTCCAGTCGTCTAATTTCCAAACTGTGATTTTATTGGGCTACCAGTTTCGTCGATATATTACACCATCTTCAGGCCCCCTGACCAAGGTGTAAGAAGATTCCACTCTCGTCTCCTGTCAAAACAGGTACCAGCAAAGACTGGTATCTGTAGATTTCTGCCTGGTACAGCGATCACCTCAAACATCATCTGCCGACTCTTCAGTGAAGTGATCGCTGTATCAAGCAGAAATCTACAGATAGCAGTATTTGAATGCTGGCCTCTATTTTGACGGGAACCGAGGTTAGCATCTGCCTACAAGTCGGTCAAGGGGCCTGAAGATAGAGCAATATATCGCCGAAACTGGTATCCCAGGAAAATGTGTTTGATTTGACATTCTAACGATAATATCTTTGAAGAGTAAATATGACTGCAAATGGCTATATGTGCTGACTTCTTCGTGAATCCTTGTCTTACTTTTAACATGGCAGGGGGTCTACTCTTTGTTTTTCTGAGAGAGCATCGGAACCACACGCACGGTGGACTCTGGACAAGCAGTTCAGGGTCCATCAGAAAACAAAGTGCGCCTTCGTATGTAGCTGGGACACAGGCATTCATGAAAACAGAGCTGGATCACGGTGCAGGTAGAGAGAGAAGCGTTGTCAGCATGGAAATTGCATCACTGGTTGGCTCCCTAGAAGATCGCAGCCATTGTTCTGCTTTATGGCAAATTTCTACTCTGGACAACTGAGCAGAGAGATTTGAGATGAGAAAAAGAACTTGTATCACTAGAAGGTCAGTGCACTGCCTATGCTAAGAATAGTACCTTCAGCAGACATTAATCTCCAGAGTTCCAAAAACATGAAGGTGATAAAGAATTAGTGGCTAGCCTTCGTCACAGTTCTTTAAATTTCCCATGACTTGGGAAGCGAGACTAGCCTCTGGAAGAGAAAACGGCTATTGGTAAAGTTCGTGTGACGTCATGGGTCGGATCACATTGAGGGAAGTCTTTTAGTAAAGAGGAGAGGAGAGAGAGAGGTCATTGCAGCTTTTTTAACGTCACGCACTTTCTTGACTGGATTTTTGCTGAAGAAGCAATTGTGCCACTGGCAGACAGAGACTACATGTAAAACGATTGCTGGTCATGTTTTCTTGACGGAAAGCAAAGAGCAGGCCGCTCGATTCAGAGAGATAAGAAAGGGCTTCGACATGGGTCATGGTGCTGACCACACCTTGGCAGGCTGCGGTCTCCAATGGAGCAGCCGATTAGGAGTCCTAATTCGAGTCGGCAGAAGTGCGGTCCTACTGTCTTGCTTTAGAGAGACAGAGATGGAGGCAACACTCTGCTCACTTTGTGCCGATAACTCGTGGTGAGCAGTAATAGCAGCAATAGCAGGTTAGGACCATCCCTAATCACAATTCACTCTGAGCATTGCAATTAACATCTGGTGTCACACACCTCGCAGAATCAATCAAGGACTTGTCGAATACCTGCCGTGCGGAATAGTTTCTTTACTGCCTTTCATATGTGATCCAATAAGATATTAAGCAGGTGGTCGTAATATTTTGTCTCATCGGTTTAACTACAACTTAGCATCTTTCAGCCCTCTCCTGTGAACAAGAGTCCAGGTCCCAGGTCTTCGTCACTCGGTGGTCTATGAAGATACAAATTCAATTCACAATAGTTTTGTAAATAATCTTTGTATCTTTGGTACCCACTCCTAGAGAATACTGTTTCATAAATTTCCTTGGGCACTATTTGAACCAATATTTATCTGGGAACCTACTAATGAATTCGTCGTATGAGGGGCAGGGTTCTCTTGCTCTCACTCCTCCAGGCAGAGCATGCTTCCATCCTACTGGTGACACTTGCTACCTTTCTCCTGTCGTCGTAGTACTCTGTTAATACTTCGCTAACTACTTTACAAAAGCTTTTTGGTGTAATTTCCGTCTTGCCGAGAAATTATGTAAAGTTCACACTTGTAAACAGTGGCCTTCATTGCCAAATTTTTCAACTAATTTCACTTACGGCAATGAAACTTTTTAGTTTTCTGTCTAATTTCTTCTCTACTCTCTCAGCAAAGACATCAGTGACTCTGGCAGTAAAATTATTGGCTTCCTGGTAATACTAGCCAATTTACCACACACCTCTTTTGTATCATTTGATACAAAATTAGGACGTATCCATTCTACTATGTTGTATTATTCAGTTTAGGTGTTCTCGCATCTTGTCCCTCAGTCTCTTTACTACAATTCTGAAGGTGTCATTGCGACCCTTAATATTTTTATTGTGTTCCACATTTGTCACCTCATCAACGATTATTCTACGTGATAATTAATTGGTTATTTTCTTCCACTCTTCCACAATTTTCTCAAATTATTCACACTCTTTTTCTGAATTTTTTGTTAGTATGCTTAATGTATGTATTTAATCTATCGTGCAATAATGTATCCACATTTTCACTTCATTTGGCTAGCTTCTCACAAATAATTCTTTGCATATTTACCCCAGCTACGTTATAGGAGGACATTATCTATTTTCCATATTTTCATTACGATTCGCAGTACAGTTTACGTCAGTAATATTTTCATCAGTACCTGCATTTTCTTGTGCCATATTTATCTCTGTATATTTCACTAAATTACTCATTTAAATTCTTGTTTCATTCCAGCACTTTTAAATATCATAACTTCCTATATTCTGAACTTATCCTACACTCCCTTTTGCAGCCGACGAGAACTTGTGCTTACTTTATGTAAGTTCCTGCGCTCTCTATACGACATAGCTGCTTTGAAACTTTGTCAACGTCGCAGAAGGAAGTCAAACTGCGGACCTGTGCACGTGCGCCTCTTTCAGCGCATCCCCTGGCGGCCTGGTCCTCACGCGCAGCGATGTCTCAGTGGCTGGTTTCGCCACGTCTGCCGCCTCAGTCTTCTTTCTTCTTTCTCGCGATGTGCGCTTTACGATCGTTCGTTATGTTTCACTGGCATGCTGTGGACGATGTTTAACTTTTCACCATTACCAATCTATACCTGTTTTAATACAGGTATATATGCAAACCAGCCAGCACAGAGATGAGGAAGTGAAAGAATACTATGAGAAAATACAAGAACTCATCGAGAAAGAAAATAGAAATTCCTGCATTATCGTCATGGGGGACTGGAATGCAGTGATGGGTGAAGGAAAATTTGGATTAGGAATAAGAAATGAGAGAGGTGACCGACTAGTTAGTTTCTGTAAAGAAAATTCATTAGCAATGAGTAACACATTATTTGAACACCACAAAAGGAGACGTTACACATGGATATCAAATTTGAATAGGGAAAGATATCAGCTGGACTACATCCTAATACAAAAAAGGTTTAGGAACTGTTTGAAGAATGCTAAAGCTTATCCAGGAGCAGATATAAATTCAGACCACAACCTAGTGATGGGATAAATACAAGTAAAGTTGAAAAAAGTCTGGAGAGGTAAAGCAAATGAAAGACTAAACATAGAAAGACTCAAAGAGGTAGGAAAGGTATCAGATTTGGAGAACAGATTTATGGAAAAATGGCAAAGAGGTAGTGTTGATGAAAGTGTTAATGACAAGTGGATAAAAATGAGGGAAGGACTCATGGACTCTGCCAAAGAAGTACTAGGAATTAGAGTATCCCAAAGCACCACGAAAGAATGGATAACATGTTGAAAAAGATGGAAGAGCGCAGAAATTGGAAAAGGGTAGAAACTGAAGAAGGCAAAAAGAGATACAGGAAACTGAATAATGAATTATGAAGAAAAACTGAAGAAGCAAGAGAAAAATGGATGAAACAGAAATGCGATGAAATAGAGAAAATGGAGAGAGAGGGAAAGTGTGAAATGATGTATAGACTGGCTAGTGAGATAGTTTTTGAACGTAAAAGAAAGAGGAATAACATGGAAATAGAAAGAGCGGATGGTACCCTAGCAGAAGAACCACAGCAGGTTTTGAGCAGATGGCAAAAATATATTGAATGCCTGTATAAGGGGGATGAAATGCAAAGCGAAATTAAGGTTGAGCAATATGTGCCGGAAGATGGAAAGGGATTTACCATCTTGGAAGCAGAATTAGAAAAGGCGCTGAAGGAGATGAAGAATAGGAAGGCATGTGGAATAGATGATTTGCCAGCAGAACTGTTGAAGAGTCTGGGAAACAAGGCAAGAAAAGAAATAGTCTACCTATGTAACGAGATATACGACAAAGGGGAATGGCCTGAGGACTTCGCTGCAACAGTTATGATACCAATAGAGAAAAAGAGAAACACTAAAAAATGTGACGAGCATCGGACCATCAGTCTAATTTCTCATGCAGCTAAAGTCTTGCTGAGAGTGTTGAATAGAAGATTGTATGGCAAGCTGGATAGAGGGATTTCAGAGGAGCAGTTCGGATTTAGAAGAAGAAAAGGAACAAGAGATGCTATTGGCCTGCTAAGGACTATAGGGGAAAGATATATGGAAAAGGGTCGAGAAATCTTTGCTGTTTTTATAGATTTAGAAAAGGCTTTTGACAGAGTTCAGTGGAACAAGCTGATGAATATTTTCAAGAGGAAAGGAGTAGATTGGAAAGAGAGACGACTGATACAGAATCTATATTTACACCAGAAAGTAATGATAAGGATTGGAAATGAAATGTCAGAAGGAAGCAGCATTGGACGAGGTGTTAGACAAGGTTGTTGCCTTTCCCCACTGTTGTTTAACGTATACCTTGAAGAGATTATTGCGAAAAGTTTAGATGGGAAAAGAGGAATATGCATTGGTGGAAAGAGAATAGAATGTATAAGATTTGCTGATGACATGGTATTAATGGCAAAAAGTGAGCGGACAGTGAATAACATGCTCAAAGATCTGAATGAAGCTTGTGTGGAACATGGGATGCAAATAAAGACAGCAAAAACAAAGAGTATGGTCATCAGTACAAGACGCAGACTGTCCAACATTAAAGTAGGACAATCTACCATTAGCCAAGTAAGTGAATTTAAATATCTCGGAAGCACAATAACTGAAGACTTGAGATGTCACCATTAGGTGAAAACTCGAATAGCCATATCGAAGGAGGCGTTCAACAGATAGAGGAGACTCTTATGTGGCAAATTAGATAAAGGACTAAGGAAAAGGATTGGAAAATGTTTTGTCTGGAGTGTGGGACTATATGGGGCAGAAACATGGACACTGAGAGGATGAAAAAAGTTTAGAAGCATTTGAGATGTGGATGTGGAGGAGAATGGAGAGAATAAGAAGGATGGAAAGAGTGAGTATTGAAAGAGTATTGGAAAGGGTTGGTGAGAGAAGATGTCTGCTGAAGGTTGTAAGAGAAAGGAAAAAAGAACTGGTAGGGACATTCATTGAGAAGGGAGTGCTTGCTAGTAGATGCTCTGGAAGGATTGGTTTGTGGGAGAAGACTGAGAGGAAGAAGGAGATACAAGGTGATAGACGACATAAAGGGAAGAGGAAATTATGCAGAGGATGGCAGAAGACCAGACAGCCTGGAGACTTACCATGTGAAAATCTACCTTTAGGCAGAACACTGATGACTACCAAATTACTTCGTTTCGCGACACACTTTCCACACCCCGTCAAGCGCATTAGTTCAGCTCAAGACACATATTTCTGGCAGTTCTAGCTCACAGTTCACTCCCTGCTTTTCGTTTCGACGTACTTTATTTGAGATTGTATCTTCTCTGCACAACACAGATTAGTCCTTGTGCAACATCCATCGTGTGCACGGCTATCCACAAGTTTTTCTAATGCAAGGTCATCCCCAGCACAGGGATGCCACGTGCAAACTCCACTATGTGCATCGCTTATGCTATCCATAATATCGGCTTTTTAGCAGTACTTCGCCAAATTCTCAGTTTAGTAGTGTACAGGGAGGTAGCCACAAATTTTTAATTATGATTTTGTAAAAACTTAATGTAATTAATTTGTTTCTCTTTGTAGGTATGTGTCTGCGGTCACGGTACACGTTGAAACAAAAGACGCAGCGGACCTCCCCTTTACCAGTGCGCGGCATCATTCTGTCTGTTTTGGCTGTTTCCGCTTCTTCTTGTATCTCCGCTGGTGTTCAAATATTCTGGTAAGTTTAGTATTAGACGCTCTTTTCGACCACTAAGACAAGCAGGTGCACCATGCTGCTCCTCCAACTGATATTTCAAGTGGCCATTAGCAGTTTGGAAGGGAGAGGTGAAACCGGAAGTACTCATTTACGAGAGGCACAATATTTAACGTCGTATCTGTGACAGCGGGCAATGCCGATAGCTACAAACAAACAATACATTTTACAGTATGACCAGAGTGATACTGTGCACCGGTTCTTAAACGTGACTACTTTTAAATTTCAATTCCGTAACCCGAGAACTATGTTATAAGTGTGTAATTCATTATTAGTCATATTACTTCGATATGTTGCATTTTAGCCATATTTAAGAACTGAAAGCTCTGATGACACGCACTGTTATTAGCTCTTGACTTTCGGATAAACATATATCCTTATACTGCTTCTGCTCTAAGTACAGTTCACTCTTTGTTTTCGTACACGTATTAGCAGAAGTATTTTATTAATAATCTACGATTTGGTCGTGGTCTCTAAGTGATACGTATGAAACCAGTAGACGTCCTTTACACGGATGGCGGGCAGCGGTGTAAGTAGGTAGGAGTAGTGGCCAGGTCGGAGCTGTTCTCCGTAAATTGAATTGCGTCATAACTCAGACGCAGCGAGGAGTCACGTCGAGAGCTTAACTGCTGCAAGTAACGCGAGGAGCGCTTCCCACTTAACTAGGTTTACACAGTTATTACCGCCGAGAAGGAAAGAAACGGAGCTTCACCATACATCATTCGAGGCAAGGGAGTAATTTTTAATGCTCTGGTGAAGACCGTCAAATGGCGATAAGGCAAGGCAACCGATGAGAAATTTAAGTGCGTTTTCCTGTTGTTTATTATGTTGGACTAAGAGAAAATAAAAGAGACGCGATTTAAATTTTACAAAGAGGTAGGTCTTCACTTAACAAAATCCAACGAACCTCGTACGAAGATTATTTCCAAGTGTGCGTGTCGTATCACAACTAGTGCACAAGTTATATCGCACTGCAATTGTTTACTAGCACATATATTTGGAAGAACATACAAGTAATTTTAATAACCACCCAACAGCGGTGGCTGTGTTATTGAGAAGTAAAAACAAGCATGACCGAGGGAACATTCCATCGTACTTTTTAATATAATTGCTATTTCGTGTTTATTCGCCAATACGTCGCCCTCGACTTTCAACAAATATGTCCTTCCTAGAGGACGTAAATGCAATGTGCGGGTGCAGGTTGTTTCATGTGGACGTCGACATACAGAAGTTTGTGTCTGGCCGTGATTCGTGTTCAAATAGCCGAAGTGGGTAAGCCGGCTGTTCGCGTACAGCGGAAAATCCAGGTTCGAGTCGCGGTCTGGTACATATTTTCACTGTCCTCATTCCAATATACAGCTGGAAAGTGGTTCATTTTCGCAATTACATGTACCTTTCTTGTAATTGTACATCAATGACGGAGTTTCACAAATATAACTTTAAATTCTATGTTAATTTCATTTGTTTATAGCTCATACAAGACATAATTACCGCTCTTACAGTTGTTTTGACGTCAGACATCAATGCCTTATTGAGACGAGGTTTGCGCTAACAACATGGAAATGTTACGTTTCCATCTTGTTTGAGGCACTCAAAGGCGCTGCTACTTTACTACAGTTTTGGCTAGAATATATTTTTGCCGTAACATCCCTACATTCTTCACTACCAGTCAGTTTACATACATTAACTCAAACAGAGGTCAGAATGACAAACTTCCTATTGGCTTATATTTCGGGTTCTTCGGCCGACGTTCATGACAGTCTGCCTTCGGCGGTGCTACGGCACGGACGTCTGTTTACGTCCCTGCCGGAGAAGTTCGCGCTCGCGCAGTTGTTTACCTCTTCGGCGTACTCGTGCGTTTAGACGACTCGATATAGAATGGCACATGCATACCGAAAGTCGACTCTCAAGATTAGTTTTTCGAATGAATATGCGAGACCGAAAGCCTACGAAATAGAAAGGTTCCTACGAGACGAAGTTAAACTTGACTACAGCGAACTTATCGGAATCCACGTCTCCATAGTGAGCAGTGTCGTTTACGTCAAGCTGATTAACGATGCAGTATGTGACAGAATCATCCAAGATACTAAACATGGACTCAAATTTCGTCACTCTGATGGACATGTTGGAGAAGTAACTATTGATCATGCAGGACTGGGCTTACGAAACATACGTATTTTCGAACTTCCCTTCGAGGTTTCGTCTGACTTTGTCGTTGACGCCTTACGCCCCTATGGAAGAGTGCTTAGCCACGTTGAGGAAAAATGGTCCAACTTCACGACTTACCCCGTTCTCAATGGGGTGCGTCAAATCAGAATAGAACTGACACAACATGTACCCTCGTACTTGTTCATCGGCGGATGCAGAGCTATAGTCATATACGATGGACAACCCAAAACTTGCTCAGGCTGCGGGAAAGAGGGCCACGTCCGTTCCGAATGTATGCAGCGGAGGATAGTGCAAGTTCCAAACGGCGAACCCGTACCTCCGTCCACGTTGACGCCGCTGCCACTAACGTATGCGGACGCGTTTCGAACGGATCCCATCCCGAAGAATGACCAGCTACAGAATCCTGACAGTTTACGGCAACCGACTGCGGCAGAGTCCGCCTCCACTGACGAAACGACGCACACCTCTGCCGCTCCGGCGCCGACGACGCACGTAACCGAGCGGAAAGGATCGGTAGGAGAAATGTAAATTGATCCTGCTGTTGTGCCGACAGCTGCTTTCGTCCCTGAGCACCGGGAGTCACTTCCGCACTCGGATACGGAGGCGCACACGCGCAAACAACGATCGCCGAAGCGCCACAAGAAACGACGGCTAGCGCCGTCGGTTACCTGCTTACTGCAGTCCACGGCAGACGAACTTGGGTGTAACGTCGATACAGTGCATCCGGATGCGCAACGGGAGGTTCTACCTCCCACACAGCAGTACGACGGGAATCATGCTACACAGGAGTTAAATACAGACACACCGGACGGAAAGCCGACGGAAGGAGTCCCTCCACCCACCGCAGCGCCGCCACAGCCTTCGGTCAGCCCGGCCGGAGAGACACGACGGGAGCTGGACCTCCAGCACAGGAACTGGGCCGACGAATCCGATACTGACCCCCACACCGACGACGCACCCGCCATGGCGAGTGCTGCGTCCACCGGATGTTAACCGCGCAGAAGGTGCAGACTGACGCACGGACAGCATGTCACCGGGCAGCAGCACACAAATTAACATAAGCGTTCATGTGCGCTTTACGCACTGAGGAACAGCGGCAGGCATATCGAACAGCCTCTATTAATATTAATACGATCAGAACGCCTGTCAAATTGCAATTATTACGAGACATGTTGCATGCGTCAGACGTCGACATCGTTCTGCTGCAGGAAGTATGTGTTGAGAGCTTCCCCGACCTCTATGAGTACGATACGTACATTACACCTACTACCGACGGCGGCAGCGGCACAGCGATACTTCTACGTAGCGGCATAGTAGCCGAGGACGTGGTGTACCTGCCGTCAGCGCGAGGACTGGCCCTCACAGTGCTGGGAGTACGGGTAGTTAACATTTATGCACCGTCGGGGTCAGACAGACGGCGCGACCGATCCCGATTTTATGCAGAGGAGATTGCAACACTATTCTTAGGTCGGTATGAACATGTCTTATTTGGAGGCGACTTCAACTGCGTGCTCGCACCAAAAGATCAACACCCACGTTATACTTCGTGCCCGGAGCTGCGGCAACTCATACAGGACATGAATCTCATTGATACATGGGAGAAGATACATGGCGGCAGACGTGGATACACCTACGTCACGAGTCACTCTGCAAGTCGTCTCGATCGCATTTACGTAACACGTCGTCTCGAACCTGCGATCCTCGATGCGGAATTGTGGCCTGTCGCCTTTTCAGATCACATAGCATATATATGCACGGTCTCCCTGTGTCGTCAACAAGTGTGGAGGAGTCGCAGTGTGTGGAAACTGAATACAACACACCTTAGGGAACCTGAGTGCAGACGCTTAGTCGAAGACACTTGGCACGTGTGTGAACGACGCCTCCCGACATATCCGACGACGTTGCAGTGGTGGCTGGAATGCGTTAAGCCTGCATTGCGCCGAGCGTTAAATGCACACGGAAGAGAGCAGATGATGTGGAGGCGATACACGACGGAATTTTATGTCACGATGCTCCGCGAACTCTCTGTACAAGCACCTTCACAGGAGCGTCGTGCCGGTATAAAACGAGCACAGGCCCAAATAATTTCCATAACGCGCCGCCGACTGGAGGGTGTCGCAATCCGTGCAAGGGCCTTTGAACGAGTCCGTGGAGAATCCCCGTCGATGTATCACGTTATCAGAGAAAAACAACGTAGCCGCAGAACCTTAATACAGACGGTCGTACTGCCAGATGGTCGCCGCATGACAACGCAAAAAGACATTGCCAACGCTTTCGTGGAACACTACGGTCATCTCTATCAAGAAGCGGAACACGATCAGGCAGCCTTTCATGAGGTCCGACGAACGCTCTCCGCGTGTCTCGACGAGTCGGCCAACCTGGAGTTAACAGGTGAAATCACAGCTGACGACGTAATGGAAGCGATTGATAAGGGAGCGTCGCACAAATCGCCGGGGCCCGACGGGTTTCCGTTAGAGTTCTATCGTACATTTAAAGATCTCATGATTCCACGATGGACTGCCATGTACTGCGAATTGATGTCTCCCAACGTGACTCTTCCACCCTCCTTCGTGGAAGGAATGATCATCCCCATCCACAAACCATCTGGCGGCACAGGGATACAGGCCTACCGGCCACTGACCCTTCTTAATTGCGACTACAAGATCTACGCCAAGATACTTGCAGCACGCTTTAAACGCGTGATACGCCAAGTGATTTCAATCGACCAAACCCAGCTAGGAGGAGCTAGCAATATACAAACGGCACTCAGCGACTACCGCGATGTTATCGCACTGGCTTCAACATGTCGTCTCCGGGGTGTATTGGTATCGATGGACTTCGATCGCGCATTTGACAGGCTGAGTCATGCTTATCTCACGGACGTGATGACGAAAATGAAGTTTCCGGAAAGTTTTGTCACCGTCGTCATGAGACTACTCCACGGAGCCGCATCCAAAGTGCTCATCAATGGACGCTTGGTGGGGCCCATCACCATCTCACGATCGGTCAGACAAGGGTGCCCGCTGTCAACGATATTGTATGCCATCGCTGTCGAGCCGCTGCTTTGCGGGCTCCGGAATCGACTCCAAGGAATGACGATAAGGCACAACAATTTTATATGCCGAACATACGCAGATGACCTAGTGTTTTTAGCACGGTCAGGCGACGAGGCAAGAGTGGCCTTGCATTGGATTAATTTGTATTGTATGGCTACGGGAAGTCGCCTGAACATGGCAAAGTCGGGAGCGATGAACATCGGGAGAGGACTCCCGACAGGAAGTGTAGCACCATTACAGCCGATCAACAAGATGAAATGCCTAGGAATTATCTTCACTACAGACGTTCGACGCACGGCGGCACTGAGTTACAGACATCTTCTGCAAACAATTCGTGCGAGTGTCCGAAGTCACAGGTTAAGGGCACTGGATATGATACAACGGGTCACCTTTGCCAACACTTATCTAGCCTCTCGCATCCCCCACCTGGCACAAGTTCTTCCTATGCCGGTGGTGTTGGCCCGCCGTATCCTGGCGGCACTAGGATATTTTGTGAGCACAGGTCTGCTTTTTAAGGTAGGATACGAAACCCTCACCCTTCCTCGTAGTCGTGGAGGTCTTGGACTAGTCCACGTACGCGACCGAGCAGTGGCTATTTATGTAACCACAATGATAAAGATGTGGACACGACACCAGACAAGTCTGACGGGCAGCTTGATGGACGAACTCGCTCCACCTTCTCGTTCGGCTCCGGTAGCGGTGGCTCACATCTCACCATCGCTTGCCCATATGCGAACCTTCTTTGTGGAACACAGTTATGTACATATGGAACTACCGACTACCAGGACGGCGACGGCACGTGATATATATCACATCTTGACTCGACGACGGCCGAATAATGCCGTAGAGCGCCGCCAACCAACAGTTACGTGGTCAGTGGTATGGCGTACAGTGCACCACCCACACTTTGATACGGGAACGCGCGCACTGTGGTATCAGGTGGTAAATGGGAAATACGTGACTCGTTCCAGGTTGCATATAATTCATATGGCGGACGAGCCACTGTGTCCGCAGTGCAATGTTATAGACACTGAGGAGCATCACCTGATATGCGGTCCTTCGGCGGACGTATGGTGTTTGGTCAAAAAAATGATCGCCTTCCTCCTTCGGGTGGGGCCGCAAACAATAGAACCACGCACACTACTTCTCCCAGATAGGACATATTATCCCCGAACGAAGACAAACGCAGTGACTTGGATTCGAGGTTTGACTGTGCGTTATCTTTTCCGAGGCGGCAGTAAGAATGTGGTTGACTTCTGGGGCTTACTACAGGAACATCACTCACAGCTTATGAGACATCCGAGATATCGAACATATTACGCAAATTTTTTAGGGAGTGCCTTGCTTGATCCCCCACCCAGTTGGGGTGTCCCGGGTAGGAGAATGTAATTATTGTCTATATCAGAACAAGAAAGGACCAGGACAGTGGAGAGGATCCACAAACACACGTGAAGACGTACCCGACAGCAACGCGAGGTATGACGGGATTAGAGAGGTACGCGCCTAAAAGAGGAACGTAGAACGTTATTGTTTTGTACTGACAGAAGCAGGATATTTTATTTTATTTTTTTCGCTATTATGTAAAAAAAAAGTCCACGTATTTACGTTTCCCAGAAAAATTTTAATTTATAAAGTCATCGTCTTATATATTTAAAAAAAAATGCTAGAAGCAGTTTATGTTTGTTACTGTTACACCGAATGAAAAAAAAATTGTTAAGGTGTTGGGCTGCTAATAAAAAAAAAAAAATCGGTCAGCGCGTTGGAATGCCACGCACGGGGCCCGGGTTCGATTCCCGACTGGGGTGGGAGATTTTCTCCCCTCAGGGACTGAGTGTTGTGCTGTCATCATCATTTCATCCCCATTGTCGACGCGCAAGTCGCCCAATGTGGCGTGGCAGTCAATAAGACTTGCACTTGGCCATATGATCATTTCCATTTAAAAAAAAAAAAAAAAAAAAAAAAAAAAAAAAGTGGGTAAGCCGGCTGTTCGCGTACAGCGGGAAATCCAGGTTCGAGTCGCGGTCTGGTACATATTTTCACTGTCCTCATTCCAATATACAGTTGGAAAGTGGTTCATTTTCGCAATTACATGTACCTTTCTTGTAATTGTACATCAATGACGGAGTTTCACAAATATAATTTTAAATTCTATGTTAATTTCATTTGTTTATAGCTCATACAAGACATAATTACCGCTCTTACAGTTGTTTTGACGTCAGACATCAATGCCTTATTGAGACGAGGTTTGCGCTAACAACATGGAAATGTTACGTTTCCATCTTGTTTGAGGCACTCAAAGGCGCTGCTACTTTACTACAGTTTTGGCTAGAATATATTTTTGCCGTAACTCCCTAAATTCTTCACTACCAGTCAGTTTACATATATTAACTCAAACAGAGGTCAGAATGACAAACTTCCTATTGGCTTATATTTCGGGTTCTTCGGTCGACGTTCATCTGATGATTTTACTGACGTGTCTTAGATCGGTAAAGGAAAAAAGGGACCCACTTGCTATGTCGGGAATATACCGTATACCATGCACATGCGGAAAAGTTTATGTCGGAATGACTGGACGATCAATCAACACCAGGATCAAAGAACATAAGCGACATTTCAGGTTGGGGCAGGTGGAGAAATCGCCCGTGGCAGGGCACGCACTAACAAGGGGAGGCCGCCAATAGTGAAATTCAGATTCGATTCATACTGCGCGTAATAAAAGCTCATGGCCAGAGGTGTAATGTGGCGAAGCACCAAGATGCACTTCTCAGCCGTTGTCGAGAAAATCGACAGTTAAAAGAAACCGTTGCGGTGAAATACTCTCTATGATTATTAATTTCCTACAGCGTCGTAGCGCAGAGGTAAGCGCTTGGGTTCGTAATCCGAAGGTCGCCGGATCGAATCACGCACCATGCAACTTTTTTCATTATTAGTTCTTTGTAATTCAAATATATATATATATATATATATATATATATATATATATATATATATATATATAAACTATTGATGAATTGCTTATGCATGTTGGAGAAGGCGGATCGCTCTCCAATTGTACCGCCTCCATTTTTCCGTTTGTTTAACAGGGTGTACCAAAACTCTCACGTCCGCACTGATTTTCAACGATGTTATAAGTTGTGCTAGGGACCGCATCTACCTTCTTTCGAAGTTAGCATGCAACTACGCTGTTATGCGGCGGCTCGTTTCGGCCCATTCAACATCTGTCCATCAAGTGTAACGAGCGAGTAACGGAGTTTTTATTTCATACCTGCCACAGCAAATTTGTGTTCGTGGGGTCTCTATTCTAATTCGAACGTTTTACTTACGCTATACGTATTCGTTTCGGAATATCGTTTCTACGTCTTCCGTTAACTATACGTGGTAAACATTATGAAGACAATTAATAACATTTGTGAAATACAACTTTATTTGTGGAAAACATAATGATGTTCGAAGTCGCCAGTTTTTCCACGACAAACGACTTTCAACAACTTATTATATGCATAATTGTTGCAACTGATTGCCGGGAATTTTATATATATACATATATATATATATATATATATATATATATATATATACATATATACATTTGAATTACAAAAAACAAATACTAAAAAAAAAAAAAAAAAAAAAAAAAAAAAAGGTTGCATGGCGCGAGATTCGATCCGGTGACCTTCGGATTACAAACCTGAGCGCTTACCGCTGCGCCACGACGCTGTAGAAAACTGCTAATCGTAGAGAGTATTTCACCGCAACGGTTTCTTTTAACTCGGTTTTCTCGACAACGGCTGAGAAGTGCATCTTGGTGCTTTGCCACATTACACCTCTGGCCATGAGGTTTTATTATGCGCAGTATGAATCGAATCTGAATTTCGCAATTGGCGGCCTCCCCTTGTAAGTAAGACCGACCACGTAATAAAATTCGCCGACACGGAAGTTCTGGCTGTAGAGAAGCACTATCAAACCCGCTTGTTCAGTGAAGCTGCAGAAATTCCAATAGACGCGAACAGCTTCAACAAGAAAGAGGAAAGCCGTAAGGTAGACGGATCCTGGCTTCCCGTAATGCAGCGAACGACCGTCGCAGGTAGCAAGAGGAGAACCGCACCGGAAATGACCGCGGAGAAGCCCTCGGACGTTGGCGCGCCAGGTACATATAGTCTGCGGCCGCGAGCTCGGCTCCAGTTCACCACCGGCAATGGAGGGTGAAGCTTTGACAATGCCAGCCACTCGTGGTGGCGAAACGTCAGTAAAATCATCAGATGAACGTCGACCGAAGAACCCGAGACAGAAGCCAAGAGGCTGTTTGTAATCAAGTGGCAACGAAAGCCTTAAAGATTTTGTAGAGGTCACAATATTGCTGTGTTTTGAAATCTAGTTTCCTTGCTCTACTAACGTTAGCATTATGAATCACCATTTATTCACTTATTGGCATTTATTTCAGTTAACAGGATTTGGACGGGCCAGAGTGGCCGAGCGGTTCTAGGCCCATCAGTATAGAACCGTGCGACCGTTACGGTCGCAGGTTCGAATCCTGCCTCGGCATGGATATGTGTGATGTCCTTAGGTTAGTTAGATTTAAGTAGTTCTAAGTTCTAGGGGACTGATGACCTGCGATGTTAAGTTCCATAGTGCTCAGAGCCTTTTGAATCATTTGACAGGACTTGGACCTAAATACTCTCTCTTATATGTAACCTTGGTAAATTAATATTACAATATGTGTAGCTCATGTGCAGTACATAATGTAATAATAATAGTAATAATAATAATAAAGCCTAAATGCAGATCGGACTTGAAAGCAGGATGCCCTTAATACTTTCCACATAGATACTCTGTCTCGAAATCTGCCAGAAAATTTAATGAATTTCTGGTCTTGCGTACACCAGCAGCAAGACACTATGCCTGATAGCATGTTGTCAGTGACAGTGCCACTAATGAGACTTTACTAAACATGGTTTTCTGAAATTCCTTCAGCAAAGAAAACGAAGTAACTATTCCAGAATTCGATTCAAGAACAGCTGCGAAGACGAAAAACATAAAAGCCTAAATCACTTAATATAGGCAAGTACTCGGGCCCACACTGTGTACCAGTTAGGATCCTTTCAGAGCATGCTGATATACAGTGAACAGCCAAAGAAACTGGTACACCTGCCCAATATAGTGTAGGGCCCCAGCGACAGGGCAGAAGTGCCGCAACACTACGTGGCATGGACTCGATTAATGTCTGAAGCAGTGCTGGAGGGAACTGACACCATGAATCCTGCAGGGTCTTCTCGTCAAACTTCTGACTAATCAATTCTAGTGACTCTCGCAGGGGTACCCTCGTAAACAAGGAAACGACGTCAAAACTCACCATGACTTCCATACTTTCTTTTTAATGGAGAATACTACGAACAAACGGAGGGAGTCGGCATGGGTAGCCCACTCTCACCGGTGGTAGCGAATTTGTACATGGAGAACTTCGAGGAGGAAGCCCTCTCGTCATCCGTATGGAAACCTACTTGCTTTTTCCGTTACGTGGACGACACGTTCGTCATCTGGCCACACGGTATGGATAAACTCCTTGACTTCCTTACACATCTAAACTCCATACACCCCAACATCAAATTCACTGTGGAGACTGAAACGGAGGGTAAATTACCTTTCCTTGACGTCTTGGTCAAGAGAAGGGCTGATGGCACTCTAGGTCATGGGGTGTATCGGAAGACAACGCACACTAATCTGTATTTGCACGCAGACAGCTGCCACCACGCTTCACAGAGGAATGGGGTACTCAAAACTCTAGTACACAGGGCGCGCACTATCTCTGACGCAGAGAGTCTACCCCAGGAATTGGAACATCTGAGAACTGTATTTCGAAAAAATGGGTACTCAGAGTGGCAGATTCAAGGTGCTCTCCACCCAACCACTACAGCACAACCTGTGGAGATGGATGAAATCACGAGGGAGGAGGTAGGCACTGCGTTTATTATATATATACAGGCCCACTCTCGGGGAAAATCGCCCGCATTTTGAAGAAACACCGGGTGAGAACTGTGTTTTGTCCTCCGAATAAAACTCGTGCACTGGTGGGGAGCGCCAAAGATGATCTCGGTTTGAGGAAGGCCGGCGTGTCCCAGATTCCGTGTCAATGTGGCAAGTCGTATATTGGTCAGACGATGCGTACCGTCGAGGATCGATGCCGTGAACACCAGAGGCACACTCGACTGATGTATCCGAGCAAGTCGGCGGTCGCTGAACATTGTTTGTCGGAAAATCACGCCGTGGAGTATGAACGCACGAGGATTCTGGTGCAGACGTCGAGATACTGGGACAGCGTTGTTAGAGGGGCCATCGAAATTCGCACCAATGACGACCTCATAAACCGTGACTGTGGCTATAACCTTAGCAAGGCTTGGGAACCAGCTATTGGGTTAATCAAGAGTAAATCGAGCAAACGTATAGTTGTGGCGACCACGGTGGACAGAGCCATCACACCGACGTCATCTCAGACGCCGTCGCAATCTGTTCCACCGCGCGACCGTGGCGCGGGGCGCGGTCGGCGGAGTGAGCGCGCCGCGGGCGGAGGGTATTTAAATCGGCCGCCGCCGCGACCGAACCCAGTTCCCTCTGAGCAGCCGTAGCGTACGGATCTCCGTGCCGGTACGTTCACAGGAGCTCAATCCGTCAGTTCACCTGATGATGGCGACATGTATGATCGCCGAAATATTGTGCCCGTTGGACACTGTAGACCGGCCGTACACCCGTGGATATTTTGATTATCATTAACTGTAGGTTACGGAACAAAGCCGTTTGGTCTGATGAGTCTTGTTCCACACTCTTTGCAGCCTCTGATCGCCTTGGGCTGGAAGAGGGAAACATGGCAGGATTTCGGTGATCATTTTCACAACCATATCGTGATATCCCATGGGCCCCATGATTACTCTGCATGGTCACATTATTGCCAAGAATAATGTGACAATTTTCGCTGGTCAGGTCAATCCTGTGGTACAATGTTTGCTCCCCACTTTCAATGCTGTGTTGCTAGGTGACAGCGCTCCTGCTCGCATCGTCCAGGACCAGTTTTGTAAGCACGAGGATGAATTACCGCACCTTCCCTTGCCGCCACAGTCACCAGATCTCTATATTATTTAACCTTTGTGTTCTACTTTGGAGAGAGACGTGTGTGTCCATCCACCTCCATCATCATAACGTGAAGTTGTCACTGATTTACAGGCAGAATAGCATAAAGTTCCCTTTAAGACCATACAGCCCATTCCGAGACAACTGGAAACTATTTTGAATATCAACGGTGTCCCTACATCGTATGACGCCTGTAAATGTGTTATGTTTTTAGCGTTTCTAAATTTTTGTCCATTCACTATAACTGTTTGGTGCGAATAGTGGCAATCGACTCTAAATTGTAAAAAGTGAGAGGTCGTCCAAATTTCCGTTACACGATGAACCACACACATTTAAAGGCTCTCAGTTCAACTATATATTTAGGGATTATGATTTCAAGTAACTTAAATTCGAACGATCCCATAGGTAATGATTTGGTAAAGGCGTACCAGAAACTGCGTCTGTTGGCATAACACTTAGAAGATGCAGTATGTCTACCAGAGAGACTGCCTACACCACTTTTGTTCATCCTCTTCCGTAGTACCACTGCTTAGTATCGAAATCATCGGAAAAGTTCTAAGGTCCGATTGTTCCCTACTACCGCTACATAGAGGGGAATGTCACCGATACGACACGCGATTTGGGGTGAAAATCACTAAAACAAAGTCGTTTTTCATGTACCTGCAGTCACCAACTTTCTCCTCCGAATGCGAAAATACGTATGTAGGAACGATCAGCGTAATAAAGTAATATAAATCAGAGCTCGCACGGAAAGAATTAAGTGGTCGATTTTCCCGTGCACTGTTCGAAAATGGAATGTCAGAGAGATAATCTGAAGATATTTCGATGAATCCTTTGCCAGGCATTTTAGCGTGAATTGCAGAGTAGTCATGTAGTTATCGATTTAGGCGAATAACAGTGGTAACCTTAAAAGAATGTAGAATAGATCAGAAAACACAGGAGCTCTCAAGTGAAACGCTAACAAATAGAAAATGTGAAGTAAAATTCATGGCAGAAATTTCAGACGCAGTTGAGACTACGACAGGAGTTGGGTGAAGCGATGGACAGTCCCCGTACCTCCAGTGTTGTTTAACTGCATACTTGTAAAACTGGAGAATGGGGGATGTAATTTTACAGAATCTCACATGAAAAGTGGAGTACAAATTGTCTGGAAAACGAATAATACTGGGACTGATCGTTTAGTACTTCCGCATTATTTAGCACTTCTCGCATACTGCACAGAAACAAATGCTGAAACAAATGGCAAAAAGGCAAGGCCACAACTTGCCTTCGAAAGCAACGGGGAAACAACATGCAACAACACTGCACCCACAAAATTAAGCACGAAGCACGAGAACATCACAATAAGAGAAAAATACAGGTTTATAGGAGGGATCACCAGCCTGATGCAAGGAAAAGGAGTCATAAGAGTAAAATTAAAAGAAGATAGACTTAATATTTCACTTCAGAAACATACTTATAAAAAACATTGTCTAGAAATGAAAAAAAATTCATCACTACAAGTTTCGGCCAGAATGTACCTAATCGCCAGAAACATTTAATTTGAGAGCAGTAACAGAAGATGAAGAAACCACAAAGAATGCGTGGAAGATATTGGGAAATAGAACAACAGGAGCAACATTTACATTAAGAATTAACCGAGAAGTGCGTAAACATATATATACAATTACCCATGAGATAAGGAAAAAGGGACTGGTGTTCAATGTGCACACCTTTAGAATGAGTTCTTGGGGGCTGGCTAACCAAAACGGCTGAGGAAAATGACGAAGACCTACATAAAACACCCGTTAACAAACAAGAAATTGATTACGGAACAAAATATGGTTCAAAGGGCTCTGTGTAAGGCTAACATATCTCCCATAGTGGTAGGGGAGGGCACTAAAAGCGGATGCCAAAATTGGCAATTGGCCCTAAATAATGAAAAGAGTGAGGTCATCCACGTGAGTGCTAAAAGGAATCCGTTAAACTTCGGTTACGCGATAACTCAGTAAATTCAACTAAATACCTAGGAATTACAATTACGAACAACATAAATTGGAAGGAACACGTAGAAAATGTTGTGGGAAGGCTAACCAGAGACTGCGTTTTATTGGCAGGACACTCAGAAAATGTATCAGACCTACTAAAGAGACTGTCTACACTGCGCTTGTCCGTGTTCTTTTAGAACACTGCTGCGCGGTGTGGAATCCTTAATAGATAGGATTGACGGAGTACATCGAAAAAGTTCAAAGAAGGGCAGCACGTTTTGTATTATCGCGAAATAGGAGAGAAAGTGCCACCGAAATGATACAGGATTAGGGATGGAGCTCGTTAAAACATAGGAGTTTCTCGTTGCGGAGTAAACTTCTCCCGAAATTCCAATCATCATCTTTCTCCTCCGAATGCGAAAATATTTTTTTGATGCCGACCTACGTAGGAAAAACCGAGAACCATGATAAAACAAGGGAAATCAGAGCTCGCACGGAGAGATATAGGTGTTCGTCCTTTCCGCGCGCTAGAAGAGATTGGAATAATAGAGAATCCACGTAGAGTATCCATGTAGATGTAGAACAGCCTAATTCAAAACCACCTAAAGAAATTTTATTGAATTTGGTATACACACGACTCACTATTTGCGTAGTTATTTGTTTAGAGTTGTTGTGGGCGTACTATACCGCACTAGCCACAGCGGAGAGATGTCATCACGTGTAAAAATATTCGATAACGACCGGTTTAAGTATTGAATCCACCGTTTTCAGGGTCGTTAGGTGCACTGGTGAAGGCCCAAGTACATTTGCACTCCTGTGAGCAAGGGTATGTAAGGCTGGAGTTCCGAAGCCAGTGACCTCTCTAAACAGCTGAAGCAGTCTCTACCAGACGTGGTACACGTATCACTCGAAAAATTTTCTGTGACGCTGAGTCTGCCCTGGCGCCCGTGTGACTGAGGATTAGGACAAACAGGAGTGACATGAAAGTGTGACTCAGGAACCGAATCCACGTTTGAAGGATTAGGACGAACAGGAGTGACATGAAAGCGTGACTCAGGAACCGAATCCACGTTTGAAGGATTAGGACGAACAGGAGTGACATGAAAGCCTGACTCAGGAACCGAATCCTCGTTTGAAGGATTAGAACGAACAGGAGTGACATGAAAGCTCGACTCAGGAACCGAATCCACGTTTGAAGGATTAGGACGAACAGGAGTGACATGAAAGCGTGACTCAGGAACCGAATCCACGTTTGAAGGATTAGGACCAACAGGAGTGACATGAAAGCCTGACTCAGGAACCGAATCCACGTTTGAAGGATTAGGACGAACAGGAGTGACATGAAAGCGTGACTCAGGAACCGAATCCACGTTTGAAGGATTAGGACGAACAGGAGTGACATGAAAGCTCGACTCAGGAACCGAATCAACGTTTGAAGGATTAGGACGAACAGGAGTGACATGAAAGCGTGACTCAGGAACCGAATCCACGTTTGAAGGATTAGGACGAACAGGAGTGACATGAAAGCGTGACTCAGGAACCGAATATGCTGATTCCACGTTTGACCGATTAATCTAAATTTTTAAAGTGCACGAGTCGCATTTAATCGATCTTTTTAATGCATCAGTAGTAGAGATAGTTTTTCTTTTCGACTAAGCAAATAGCAGTTATTAGCTAATACATTAGCTGTGTTTACTTTCGAGTGTGTTTAGTATGGTACGGAATACGACATTTAGTTCCTGGAAAGCCAATGCTTGGAAAATTATGGCGCTACGTAAAAACGGGACGGTGTATCGTGCTGTGCTATTACACCGCCGCACCATCTGGCCACTGTCTCTCGTAGCTGCACAAAGTCGTCCAACAGGACAAAATTCGATCCCTTCGGAGAAAAGTTATTCCTTTTATCGCTCAGTTGGCCATTGCCATTTAATCTGCACTTTGCCTCGCGGAGTGGCCGTGCGTTTTGAGACGCCATGTCACGGACTTCGCGGCCCCTCCCGCCAGAGGTTCGGGTCCTCCCTCCATCATGGGTGTGTGTGTTGTTCTTAGGATAAGTTAGTTCAAGTAGTGTGTAAGTCTAGGGACCGATGACCTCAGCAGTTTGGTCCCTTAGAAATTCACACACACACACACACACACACACACACACACACACACACACACACACACAATCTACAATTTAAAACTGTTACTTCTGCTGACTTTAAAGATATTAAATTGACTTGTTCACCATGTGTAGCCTAACGGAACTTACTGTTAACTTTTAGGCACATAATTCTATTATGGCCTTTCTCCAAAGCGCGAAGAGGATGATGGGGCTCAGTTTGCAATAATTTTGGCATACAAAAAGGGATATTCGACTAAATGATCACTGTTTGTTTTATTCTCATCTCAGTAGTGGTTGGATTGTACACCGGAATAATTTTTCCGTACGACGGTAGCTCTGCAACATATATTAACTATAAAAAAACTGTGGTCACCAGCTCTGAAAGAGCAATTTAATATTTCAGAAGCAATTTCACTGATACTGAAATGAAGTTAATTTGCTGTGATTAATTGTGGACGTTGTATCTGAGTTTCTCTCAGCCTATAGAATCTTCAAATAACTTACGAGAATGCATAACTGCCTTGAAAATGGAAGGGTCTGCTCCAGCAGAAATATCGTCGGTCGTCGACCACGTCACCCTGCTGGCTTCCCGCGAGTTCTTTCGATATGAACGATGTACTTAGAATAAAGACGGAAGTTTGGAAGCCAGGAGACGAGGTGAGGACGTGAGGGTAGTGAGTCGTGCTTGGGTAGCTTTAGTCTCGCATCAGCGGCCGCCTGGAGTGGACGTGCCGTAATTCCGCCTGCGGAACGTGTCAGCTCGTGTTTGTTTACATTGCGATTTAGTCTGCGGGAGGGGGGGGGGGGGAGGTGTTAGCACTTTGAGATCACTGCAAGTAAGTTCAGGAAATCGATATTGCATTTCAACTTTTGTCCGGAATATACACGACCGAAAACCTTTGGCGAAGATCCGTCGCCGCGCGGGATTAGCCGAGCGGTCTAAGCGCTGCAGTCGTAGACTGTGCAGCTGGTCCCGGCGGAGGTTCGAGTCCTCCCTCGGGCATGGGTGTGTGTGTTCGTCCTTAGGATAATTTAGCTTAAGTAGTGTGTAAGCTTAGGGACTGATGATCTTAGCAGTTAAGTCCCATAAGATTTCACACAAATTTGAACATTTTTGAAGATCCGTCCATCGGAGATTCTGGGTACCCACCTTGCGATTCTCATTAACACAGTTTACTTTCAAACGGTCAATGACGTTGCATGCGAGCTCGTTTTACATGCGACCAGCGATGGACTCTGTTTCCATGACGCTGACGGTAATGATGGCGTGGTCAAAGTAGAACATGCAGGATTTAGCATTAAAACTATTCGCGTGTTCGAACTGACATTCTAGGTACCAGAAGAGGACGTCGTAGCGGCTTTCGGCCATACGGTGCTGTTCATGATCGTAAGGCAGAACGCTGGGACCACTTCCGCACGTACCCTGTTCTCAAAGGAGTGCGTCAGATCACAATTGATGATGATGATGTTCGGTTTGTGGGGCGCTTAACTGAGCGGTCGTCAGCGCCCGTACAAAGTCCCAATTTTCACACAGTCTAAGTTTTACGTAACCCAATCCAGCCACTGTCGCAAATGATGATGATGAAATGATGAGGACAACAGAAGTCCCCGGGCAGAGACAATCACCAACCCGGCCGGGAATCGAACCCGGACCCTGTGATCCAGAGGCAGCAACGCTAGCCACTAGACCACGAGCTGCAGACGTCACAATTGATCTGCGCAGCCATGTTCTGTCTTATACGACCACAAGCGGACAATGGACCGTAATCGTGAACGATGGTAAACCGCGTAATTGTTCTGGGTGTGGAAAAGACGGCCACATCAGGTCTGAATGTCTGCAGCGACGGAAAACGCAGCCACCAACTGCAGGAGTGGCACTTCCCTCGTCGTCCACGGTACTTGCGATCACACATGCAAGTACGCGGCCCAGCGGTTCTCGGCATCACGTGATGGACAGTGTCACACTCCTTCCTGGACCAGTTACGGACGAGGTGAGTGACGATGTGAGTTCAGCCATGTCCACAGATCCGGTGGTTGCTGCGCCTGTGGCCGACCCTGATGTCGAACGTGACTCCGCGGTCGACTCTCTGTTTGTTCCGATGGCGACCTTTCTGCCTGACCGGCGCTACTCCCTCACGCCTACGGACACGCAAGAACGATTGCGTAAAAAACTCTCCCCTAAACGAAGATGAAGGAGACTCCGTGCTAAGTCGGAACTTCGCCCCGTCCAAATGGTACACTACCTGATCAGCAAACCAACGTTTCAGCGTCGCAGACCGTGGAAGGCGGAGTCCTCAATACTTCTGTGGAAGGTGGACCTCAGGGTCTCTCACATCGACGGAACGGAATGTTCCTGCCTTCCTACCGGAGAAGGAACGATACCAGCCGGTCTAGAGGTGTCGGCAGGCGTTGAACACACGGATACCACGGCGGAGGTTCACCGCTGGCGTGGAGCGAGGATTTTGAAGAAACAACAGATCCCGTACGGGAGTCTCCGTCGTTAGGGGAGGCGGCCTGCTGATGTCAACTTGTGCGCTGTGCGCGGGGCGCTGGCAGTGCCTGCCACCAGGTACCCCTGTCTAATATCATGTAGAGCCCCTGCGAACATGCAGAGTGCCGCAACACTATCTGGAAAGGACTCGACTATTGTCTGAAGTAATGTTGGAGATAAATGACCCCCTTGAATCCTGCAGGGCTGTCCATAAATCCGAAAGAGTACGAAAGGGTAGAGATCACTTCTGAACAGCAGGTTGCATGGCATCCCAGATACGCTTAATAATTTTCATGTCTAGGGGGTTTTGGTGGCTATCGGAAGTGTTTAAACTCATAGGTGTGTTCCTGGTGACACTCTGTAGAAATTCTCGGAGTGTGGAGTAGTGCAAATGGATTATTATACTCTAGCTTTGATAGCCAAATTGCGTCAGCTCTCCCTTTGTCTCCAGCATTAGCCAGTAGGAACGCGTAATTCTAAGAGGAGATAAATATCTCCTTCTGCATATTTGGTGACGTTAGTTCACACACACAAACAGGAGTAACCACTTGAGAGAGACAGAAGCAGGAATGAAGTGTGGAATTTTCCGATCAATGGAATGCCACCCATTGCCGCTTTGTTTGGGTATTGCGAGATCAAAGGAGACCGACATCCCATCTATGGTGGGTGGTATTTAATAAAGTGATCTGTAATTAAATTAGGCGGTTTTGACCTTCATGGCGACGCACTGTCGGTCTGATGTAGGCGGATGACACAAAACGGTGACTACTACACCGCATTTACATTCATGATCTATAGTCCACTTTTGCAGTGTTTAACTGCTGTATATTTCTCGATGTGTAGAAAATAGTTTGATACTGAAATTCTCGTAATTTGTGCGTCTGCAGAAAGGATGAATAGTGCTCCCTCACCATCAGCAGAAATTTCGCGGGTAAGTCCAGTACGAACCATTCAGACTGATCCATTCACATGACGTTTCATGGCATCAGAAAGTCCAAGACATACTTTGATGGAGGGATGGGGTCCTAGGAGTCTCCAGATTGGACCTAACAAAACGGGGGCAGAGATTACTGTGACGTCGGGGCGTCACGCGATGCCTTCTTTGTTCAAGTGTCGGAGACAAGTCCAAGCAGCCTCGGGTTCGGTGGCATCCTGTCCCAACAACAGCAATTGGGGCTTTAGAGCATCTCCAGCGTTTGTAGGACATGGAAAAATTCACCGAAAATTCCTGCGATTTCCCTCGTCTGCAGGACAATATGTTGTTGGTTTCGAAATGTAGTGAACTTTTAGATATGTAATTGTTGTGATTTTACTGTCAATGCTTAGGCACCAGTGTGCTTCGAAAAACGAGGAAAGTAGAAAATAAGTGCCTTAACATCCCTGACTACAACAACAAATACACTGAAGACCCAAAGAAAGGGATACACCTTCCCAACATCGTGTAGGGAGCCCTCGAGCAGCAGAACTGCCGCATCACCACGTGACGTTGATTCAATCACTGTCTGAAGCAGTGCCGGAGGGAACTGACGTCGTGAATCCTGCAGGCCTGTCCATAAATCTTTTAGACTATATGTGGGGGCAGATCTCTTCTGAACAGCTCGTTGCAAGACATCTCAGATATGCTCACTAATGTTCATGTCTGGTGAGTTTGGTGACCAACAGAAGTGTTTAAACTCAGAACAGTGTTCCTGGGGCCTCTCTGTAGTAATTCTGAACGTGTGGGGTATCGCATTGTCCTGCCGGAATTGCCAATGTCCGTCGGAATGCACAATGGACATGAATGGATGCAGGTGATCAGGCAGGATACTTAAGTACCTGAAACCTGTCAGAGTCGTATCTAGGTGTATCAGGGGCCCCATATCACTCCAACCACACACACCCGACACCATTACAGAGGCTCCACCTGCTTGACTAGTCCCCTGCTGACATGCAGAGTCTACATCTACATCTACATTTATACTCGGCAAGCCACCCAACGGTGTGTGGCGGAGGGCACTTAACGTGCCACTGTCATTACCTCCCTTTCCTGTTCCAGTCGCGTGTGGTTCGCGGGAAGAACGACTGTCTGAAAGCCTCCGTGCGCGCCGTGAATGGATTCATGAGGTTGTCTCCATGTCCGTACTCGTCCATCCACTCGATACAATTTGAAACGAAACTTGTCCGACCAGGCAACATGTTTCCAGTCACCAACAGTCGCAAGCCGTTGATGATGGACCCTGGCGAGGCTTAAAGCTTTGTGCCCCCATCAAGTGTATACGAGTGGGCCTTCGGCTCCGAAAGCCGATATCGGTGATGTTTCGTTGAATGGTTCGCACTCTGACGCTTGTTGATGGCCCAGTATTGAAATCTGCATCTATTTGCGGAAGGGTTGCACTTCTGTCACACTGAACGATTCTCTTCTGTCGTCGTTCCGTTGTTGCAGGATATTTTTCCGTCCGCAGCGATGTCGGAGATTTGATGTTTGACCGGATTTCTGATATCCAGGGTGCACTCGTGAAATGGTCGCTACCTCGGAGATGCTGTAACCCATCGTTCGTTCACCGACTATAACACCACGTTCAAACTAATTTCAATCTTGATATCCTGCCATTGTGGTGACAGTAAACGATCTAACAACTGCGCCAGACACTTGTATAGGCGTTGCCTGTTTACATATCGCTGTATTTGAATACGTATGCCTAAACCAGTTTTCTTGGCCCTTCAGCCCACACAGCATTTCCGTGTGCGGTCAACATAAAAAAGTGCCGCAATCGTTTAAATATCCATAGTGCCTTGTCACCCACAAATTGTTTAAATTAACGTTATTCCGTACACTGTACTCAATTTCCTGACAAATCCTTTAACTAAGTAAGTAAACTATATTCCAATCACTGCTTTGCAACCCATAAGTTGTTTAAATAAATAATATTCCACACATTGTCTTGTCTACCAGAAGTTGTTTAAACAATCTTCCATACACTGCAATCGATTTCCCACCAAACGGCCAATCAACTCAGTCCTTTTCCCGCCAATTTCCAGGTGGGGGAGGGGAGGGCTTGGTCTGGGGTTTCCCAGAGGGGGAGGTGTTAATTAACTAATCACATTAATGATTTAGTCAATCAAATTGATTTCAGGAGTTTGCTTCTATCAGCAAAGTGATTTCGTGTAGAGATTATAGAGGAGGACGGCGAGGGGGGATGAGGTGGGGAAGGGGGAGAGGTAGGGGGTTTCTTGGAAGGATGGATTATCCCCAGGGGGTCATAATCCACTTTGCAGAAGAATAGAATAAGCCCTATCAATCAAAAGAAAACAATAGATTTGCCCATGAATGGTTGCTACCTCTGAATGTACGTAACCCGCATAATGGGGTGAGGCCCCTGTTCCCCCACTACTTCCCTCATCCCAAACTGGTACGTGTGGCGTTCTCCCTAATCCCTGCAAGTTTGTAACATCACGGAATTAGCCTATACGAATCGCAATTTGTCCACTAAAAATCTGTTACACGGACATTGATGTACTGGAAACCATAGCAATAAGGAATTTTGTCGCCTCATAGATGAATCAGCAACGGACAATCCACTTTCTATACATGGCTGTTTTTCAGCTTCTGTCACTGAAACTGCCTTTCAATTCAAGTAATTCCTTTTATAGGTACAGAACGTGACCAGAACTGTAATCAAAACTGACTGTGAGCTTGTTTTTAGAGAGTAAAGAAGAAGGGGTATGCATCCTGGACTACGGCTAAGCCTGGCAAGTACTTTGAGTCGAAATTTGACATTTTGATAGCTGGCAGCATCTGTGAGCACGTTACTTTTCACTGTTGCGATTGTCGAAGCATTGTTCACAAGACTGCTTAGTTTTTATTCCAGTTGCACTCGTCTAGTAATTAGGAATGACCCATAAATATTACTTGATTGATGGCGGCTCTGAAGATGCTGAGTGTCAACATTTCACTAAGACTCCGACTGCAGTCCACATGTTATGTGTGCATTGTTAAATATGAAGAACGCTTGATTAGATTTAGGAGAGAATCGGAGTTCCCTAGTACTGCCAGCATAAATAAATAAACAATTAAATAAATTTTTAATCCATCAGAAGTGAAGCAGATTTTCTTCTGGTTAACATGACTTTAAATTGCACATATTAAAATGGTAACCTTTCCTACAGCAGCAAGAAATAGTTGTCTAGAAATACAAACGTGTGGTGATGAGGCACAATGGTTAAGCCAGACTGTTAATATGTTAGGAAATGCTTAACTAGTAATTCAACATGGAAGGACTGTAGACAGCTGAGAGAAAAAAAACAACAAAACTTCTGGTGATAATATAGATAAAAAATTAGTGAAAGAAGAGAAATAATGACAAAAATAATATAAAGAGGCTCTCGGAAGTGCCATCGAACCGGAAAATTGATGTTATTACTTCAAAGACTAATCACTAAGAATGATAAACTAAATAAATTTTCCACTATCTTTTTGGAAAAATAAATTGTCAGTATGTTTGAATGTCGACATTATTGAAGATCACGACTTAATACTTTTTAAGTACTACAAGTATACAGGCATATTGTTCAGAAGACATTACTAATTATTTATTCATGACTGTAATGTCAGTAACTGTAGTGTTATTTTTTCAGGATAAATTGGTCATCAGTTTCTAATACATTTTAATATGTTTATGGGTTTCGACAAATTAATTTTTCATTTTCAGAACTCTGCAAAATTGAAGATTTTATAAATTTTGTAAACTTGAGTATATATTTATGTGAAGTATGAAAAGTATATTACAAAAATTTACTTAGTTTAGCAGACAGTCAACATCTTCATAGAAGGGTAATGCTATTACATATCTTATACCCATATTTTTTTTAAAAATATGACATCATTATGTCCATTACCACCAATAATGCCACCAAGTTTCTCTTTGTACATAATGAGAAATCTCCACCTGACAAACTTCTCATATCTGGAACAAACAAAATACAATGTACGAATAATACACGTCTAAATTTTTACGTAGGACACAGAGCGAGGGAATTTAAGACCCGCTTTTGTAAGCATTTGCTCAACAAAGATGGCGGGAATACCATATAAGAGAACTTTTGCAGTACACCTCTAAACATAGAAACACACACACTTCCTCCTGCATCCTTGCTTAACATGGAAATTTTGGATATAATTGACAAGGGCTACAAAGTGAAACTTCTAGAAGGATTTAAAATATATAAACATTCTCACCTAAATTCAAAAGATCTGTTGAATGATAAACTTGCATTGAAAAACAGGCACTATTTTGATTGCACATAATTTCTTACAGAATGTGAAAATCAGTCCATCCATTTCATAGATTACAATTATGTGTCGAGTCTCTACAGATGTATTATATACAACTTCTTTATATACATTCGCTATATTTTATACATACTTTTATATTTGTTCCTTGCTGCTAGCAGATGATATATATGCGATTCAGTTATTGTAAATTGCGAAATAGTGTTTGAAATAGTTACACACAATTTCTATATTTCTGAACATACCATGGCATTATCCTTCTGTGAGGAAGATACTGACTGCCAGCTAAATTAAGTAAGTTTCTATAATATACTTTTTATATTTGACATAAATGTATAGTAAAGGTCTAAAGATTTGCAATATTCCTAGTTTTGTAGTCTTCTGAAGACGACAAATTAATTTGTTGTAGATATTAAAATTTATGTGCAACTTATAATTGTAATTTATCATGAAAATGACGCTACTAAGTTTGGAATGCAATAGATTGAAATCTAGAGTTGTTTGGAAACAAGAAAGGAAACGAGAACTTAAAATGATGCTGAAAGACTCAAGTAAAGCTCAGAATGAAGAGTAAACAGAAGCCGATATTATGATCTTCGTTGGTCAAAAGGTCTGATATTTCAGTGGTATCGTTTCGATATTGCCGAGAATACGTTGCAATTTGTTTCAGACGATAACCTCTGGTTCCTCCAGGTGAAATGAAACGGGCGAGCACAATAAAAGCCAATATTGACCCCTGGCAATGAGGAACAAGCGACGACGCAATTACCGAAAGGGTAAACGACAAACGAAAAATGAGAATGGGAAGTTTACCCATTGTGGTAGCTCGGAACCCGTAACGCAAATGCAGAGATGAATTGCAGGAAGCGGTTTCAGCGTCACATATTTGCAAATGCAATCCGCGCCTGCGGTTATTTAAAAAAGTGGGAAGGCCATGAAAAATGGATTCGCCGCTAAACACAGTCGTTTGTCACCGCGGTGACAGGACGAGCACTCTGGCGGCGGCTGCAGGCGGCGCGGCGCGAGGCCGATACGCGAGTTTTGTGCCTACGCTAAAGTGCGAGCACCGCTGGCCACAACTTTTTCGTTACCTCTAAACACAAAGGAGCGCTTTGCCTCCCCAAGTTGCGTCTACGCTCAACGTCGTGACCTGTTTTCTGTTTAAATCTTCCCTTCCCCTATATTTCATCCCCTCGCTGGCTACCTCTGCCAGCATGCCAGCTGTTCCTTGACGTCTTGTCACATATCCTATGATCCTACTCCTTTCTTCAGTTCGCATTTCTATATATTCCTTTCCTCGTCGATTCTACTGCAGACCTCCTCGTATGTTCCTTAACTGAGTTACTGGAGTATGCTGAAAAAAGTAATAATTCCAATATCTGCCACCAGATGAAAATATGGCGCAGTAAGCAGTCAGAATGTGGTGTAGATCCATCTCACAGCATATCCAATGCAATCAGAGTGGTACGTCGTCCTGTGCTCTCCTTCAGATCAGGAGTAATCCGAACACACCCCTGACAGACAAGATCTTTCCAGATATGGCAACAGCCAGAAGGCACAGTGCTTTAGGTCGGAGGATCTAGAACGTCACACATCTACCGACGATTTCTCGGTGCAAATTTTTCACCTGACAAGCGAGATGTACTGTCGCTCTATCTTGCATCAAAATAGTGGCGTGGACACAGCTGCGTTCTTGCATAACTTGAATCACATCTTTGCACAAGAAAGTCCGTAGAATTTGCTGATGTGCCTTTACACCGAACAGGCCCCCCCAATACGTCATCTCCTCGGAGAAAAGCAGACAGAGAATGAAGGAGCATGTGAAACCACACTACAAAGTCACATAAGCTAAGTGCACTGGCTGTTTCTACGCAACTTGTGGTGGAGGAGATCCCCATATGCAACAGATACGGCACTGTGCAGAGTAAAATGTGTCTCGTCCGTCCAAAGAATATCCCCCCGTCATACGTCATTCGTTTCCATGCGAGCCAACAAACGTAGTCACAGCGTTGCAGCCTATCTTAGGGCTTCATTTGTGTACGATCTCAGCCTCGTAGGGATACCAGCGTAAAATGCGCAGCAAAATCTTTTGAACTGTTCACCGCGGGAGGGACTGGCTGCAGAATTTGAGGCTACAGCTACAGGAGCGTCGTCAACAGCTGCCGTGGGGCTGGGTCGCCTCCTTCTTCTTGCTGCATCACCCAATACACCTGTTTCTTCAAAGTTCTTGGTCATATTCTTCAGCTCATTATTGACATCACGCCTCTTTGGAGTTGTGTCTCTTCCTGATATTTCCGCAATGCAGTGCCGCTACCGCTGCCCTTCTGATAAAACAACATTACCGGCAGTGCACGGTCTTTCTTCTCAATAGTCGTTCTGTTTCGTATGGAAAACTTCAACCACCTTAAACTTTTACTCCAAAAGTCACTTTACAAAAGAAATCTACACGCGTCACCAAACGACAAACGAAATAGTGACATCAAAACATTATGGCGGCTTACAGAACCATATTTCCACCTGTAAGAAGTGGGACTATTGCTGTTTTCAGCATATTCCGCAGCTGCACCGCTTAATTAAAAATAGCTGCGATGTCTCAGTATCCTGTGATATATACATCCCGCACTGCAGCACTCAGAACACCGTCAATTTAATTAAAACCAATCGGTATTATATCTCCGTCTGATATTTTGGATAATGACCTTACAACCATAGAAAATTACAAAAGCTGATACGAATTACTTTCTCCAAAACTTATTTTCAGTATTTGACCACTAGTCCACATTGACTCACGTATCAATTGTTTCAGAAACATTTGTACCAAACTGAATAATTTTCTTTAGTTACATATGTCCTTCATACCATATTTATCGTGTCCTTTTCTTTATCGTCTTTTAGCTCCTTCTTTGTGTTCAACATTCGCACCAATGCTTAAATTGTCCTTATAATGTACATTCCTCTAGTTTCATCTTCTCAGGTAATACCAGATAACAAGTTACTGAAAATATGTTCATCTTGGTATTACTACAGTTGAGTTAATGAAAAGAGAAATTGTTCGTAAAAATAAGTCACTAATTTGCGGTTGCAAAATAGTGACTTATTTTTACTTCAAAAGTGTGCACCTATGAAATAAAACATTACAACCACCTGGTTAATATCTTGTTTGTGCGTCTTCGGAACGAAATACATAAATGATTTTGCGTATCAAGGATCCGTCAGTTTATTGGTAGGTTTTTGGATGTATGTGGCATACGTTGTCTACGCACAGGTCATGTAATTCACGTATATAACGGGCCGTAGATGCATGCGCGGTGATGGTGGCCCATAGGATTTATATCAGCCGACTTTGGTCGCCGAGACATCAATTTGAGTTCACTATAATGCTCCTCAATCTCTGTAGCACGCTTCCAGCTCCGAGACATGGATAATTATACTCCTAAAAGATGACATCGCCATCGGCGAAAACGTAAAGCATGAAGAGATGCAAGTGATATGCAGCTATCAGCGTGTCTTCGATTGCTACCACAGGTCCCGCCATTTGTGCAGACAACTATGGACCTACTGTAGCAATAAATGTGGTTCATCCGAAGAGCCGAAACGTCTCCATTAATCGACGGTCGTCTTCGATGGTCCCGTGCCCTGTGCAATCGTCACTGGTGACGTCGTTGAATCAACATGTGATCACATCTGGGTGGTGTGGTGCGGAGCTGCATGTTGAACAATCAGCGATGGACGGTGCGCACAGAAACACTTGAGCATTCACCAGCATTGTGCTCTTTCGGCGGAAATCCCACGGATCACCATCTATCCTACCTTACAGAGCAGACAAACCTTCGAACCGCACTTTCTATGAAGAGTCGCCGAAGTCTAGCTATTTAGCGCCTAACGGTAGTTTCAGTGTCCTTCAACTCTTTCCGTAGATTTTCACGACAGTAGCACATGAACATTCGACCAGCTTCACCGTCTCCGAGGTATTCGTTCGCAGGTCGCTCACCTCAGTGGATTTCTCCATTTGTAGCCCATGTCTTACCTAGAGTGAGCCCTCGTCCCTGCCTGCTCCGCATACATACTTTTGTTACCGCGCCACATGCCCGTAACGGCACCAGGAGGCAAGAGATGGTTCAAAAATGGCTCTGAGCACTATGGGACTTAACATCTGAGGTCATCAGTCGCCTAGAACTTAGAACTAGTTAAACCTAACTAACCTAAGGACATCACACACATCCATTCCCGAGGCAGGATTCGAACCTGCGACCGTAGCGGTCACGCGGTTCCAGACTGAAGCGCCTAGAACCGCACGGCCACACCGGCAAGAGATGTCGCGGTGGGCAGCGGTCATAATGCTTTGGCTTATCAGCTTATATCACAAATTAAAAATTTAAACCTGAAGGACATGAGAAACTTAATAGTATATAACATTTTCTTTCTCATTCTATTACCATGAGATACATCATCACCTTTACCAATCTTTGACTTCCTGACTTCTCTCTTTTCCCTCCTCTCTTTTCATCTAGAATCAGTTCATCTGTTTTATATATCTTCCCCAAGAGTATCAAAATATGGACCTTTTCTTTTTGTGAGATTCTTCTTCTTAACCTTCTTTTAAGAATGCGTCTTACAACTCTTTCCGAAGAATACTGACAATTGAAGTTATGAGTATTTACTGACGCTAAGAAAAAATATTTATAATTCCGGAGGTATAAAATTAGGTTTCATATGAAAGTCACAACTTAATTATTCACAGTTTTGTTCAGTTACAACATTTTGAATATTCCAGTTCATATTAAAATAATCTTTTCAGTCAAAGGATACATAATGTTATAGACAAACAGGTCTACATATAAATATGCGAGTATGTGTTGCAATAAACAGTAATTCAGCTCTTTATCAAACACTGTGTGAGGTTCACAATTTGAGAAAAGTTTTCATTATTTTGAATGTCCATTATTCGGAAAGTCACAAATTATTTACAGTACCAGTTTTTGCTTAAGGATCATGCTTATAAAGTTTTAATTCAGCAACATGTTGAAGTCCAAGTAGTTTCCTGCATTTTAGGCATCTAAGTCGGTATGCATTAGGATGGAGACTTTCTTTAGTTTCAAATGCCAAAAATTCTTCTTAGCTCAGAAGTTTTTAGGTAAGATTTTTCTTGTGTTTTTACCAAAATCGAATGCCTATCCTAAACTGAACTTACTTACATTTTGCACCATGCCTCTGTTTTCGTGCATCTTGCTTCTTTTCTCTGTCCCTTTAACAATTTCTTCCCATTCCTGCGGTGTTGGGAATTGGTGAACTGGTTATTCAGCAGTTTCAGAAATGAGATTTGCAAGTGTGTTGTTAAACATAATTTCGAAGGGTGAAAATCCGGTTGAAGAGTTTGTGAACTATTTATTATGTACTAGAAATCTTTATCATAGTTGATCCAGTTAATTTGGTTTTTGCTGCAATAGATTCTACAGCCCTTTCCTATTTCTCTCGTGAACCTCTCATCCAGTTTGCTCGAAGGGTGGTAAACTCAAATCAAAATATGTTTTATTTTTGTTTCTTCCACAAAATTTTCCATCATTTAGATGCAAATTTTGGTCCATTCTCAGATAGAATAACTTACTGTATACCAAAATATGTGAAATAATTACCTGTCATTTTGGAAATGATCTGTTCACCTGTTGCATTTTTAACACATACAATTTAACAAATATGTAGAAAAAGTCAGCTATCACAAACATACGACAGAATCCTCCGTTTGCTTTTGGTAACTGGCTATCAATCAAATGTCTGCGATGCCTAAATTTTTGTCTGGTAAAATGTTCTGCGTCAATCCTCCAGAAGTCTGATTACTCATCGCTACTTCGTGGTCAGCCCGAGACAACACATACTGTTCAATAAAGTTTTTGACGAGTCTAATCTTTGAATTTTTTTATGTACAAGGCTCAAAGTTATCTTTATAATGTTGTAAGAAATCGACAGGGTGTAAATTATCACAAGGGAAGCTTTTCACTTGTACGCTAGAGCACGTAATACCACTACTTGGAATAAGTTCTTTCTTGCAGTGGTTTCCTGAATTTCATTTAGTATCTTGCCTAGCACATTTACGTCATTTGCGACAATTTGGTGTACTTCATTTATTTTTTATCTACGTTGGCTTTTGGTTTTATCATAATTCCCGTCTTGGATCACAATGTTTATTTGTAATCAGGTAACTAATTTCGTTCAGTAACAACCATTTTCAGTCCTGACTAGAAAACGTGTTGCATTCTAAATACATCACGCCAATAAATGTGAAGATGCATTCAAAATTATTGCCCATATTGGAATCGTCAAACAAATACAGTTGTAGCAGATTAAGAACATTGATGTGATTCTGCACATGAAGAGAGACAGAGACTTAAGTTGCTAATCTTCTCCTCTACTGTTTTTTGTACAGATTTTAATTCATCAATGTCCTTTCCTCGCTGTGAACTTTCCTTGACAAACTCTTTTTCTAAAACTATGAGTCTACTCTCGACTACATCTATTCTAGTATTCATATCTTTCGTACATTCTTATAATTCCTTAACTCTGAGATTTCCGTTTCGAAAAGGCCATTATTGATTGTTATAGGTGACTCTAAATAATCACTGACTTTGGTTTTCACTACTGATTCTATCCCCCTCCCCCCCCCCCCCCAATTCTTGACTCCACATCTCCTTGATTGTTCTTGAACTTAGGACTGTCCACAATAACGTAGTTCTAGTTTCCAAAATAAGTCTTTTCGCGGTTTTGCACTGCAGAATTTCTCTCGTTACATAATAGGTCGTGTTATCTGTATAATGTAATAAGATCAATGTTCTGTTCACAACAAAAAACCCGTGACAGAGCTCACTGATCTAACAGTGCCACTCCCACAGTCCAAGGAACAGGAAGATAATTAACACAAAATTGATTTCTAGTCGTTTGCGACGGCATCAACAGTCGTAAAAATGCATAGCATTACCATCCTGGAACCAGAGCTGTACACAGCCAGCACCTATGTTGTTTGTTGCAATTAACAGGTCAGGAAACCTTCTCATCTTGAATTCTCGATGTTGTTGCTGGACTGGCTCGTTGTCTTATAAATAGGGTTTTGAGGGAGATTCTTCCCAAGCCCTGGTGTTGACGTGTTTCAAAAAGGAAGATTAATCTGTTACCGATGATTCGCCGTAATTAATTCCTGGAATCATGTCTGTCAATAATGACATTTTGTACCACTATGGAAAAATTTGGATAAAATTGTAGGCTTCTGAAATAATCGCTTTTTAAATGTCGACTTTTTGTATATTTCTTCATAATCAGCTGAAAAACTATTCTTGAATGTAAACATATTAGTACATCTTCGAATTTGAAAAAGTAAATGTTATTTAGTTAAACGTAGTACATGTCCCATACTTGGCTCCGAACATCCTATCTCCATCATCACCCCACAGAGACTTTTTCAGACATATTATTTCACAGTTAAGAAAGATATTACATTTCGACAGTACAAACAGCTTGTTGGATAACATTGCAGCAAGTCTGTGATAACCTTTGTATAAAGAATATTATTCGGAAAACAAACACGTGTTTTTGTGAATAAATGATTTCGGAATCTTAAATATAATTTCTGCAACACATTTTTAGCAATTTTTGTATGGCGAAAACCGAGATTATCTGCAAGTAATTGTAAAAGAAACAAAACTGATTTCATAAGATAATTAATGTTTATGAGATAATCCGAAAATACGTGAAAGTGTATTTCCAAAAATAACAGAAAGTATAAAAAGATAAGTGGAATACCAGATAAAGATTTCTGAATAGCATCAAAATCTCGAAATATCCCATTTGGAACAAAAGATAGGCAAATTTTAAAAGAAACATCGTCAGAATAAGAATGGTGTAGAACGGATCATCTGCACACTTGTATCGTCATCTGCTACTGAAGAGTCATCACAAAGGTTTTCAGTGCGTTGGAACGCCAGACAGTGAAGAGCCTGGACTATAATTTCTCTGAGAGAGCAGACGCGAAATTAGAGGATAACATGATTTGTCGAGTTGGAAACCCTTGTCTCTGTTTGTTGAGCAGATGTGTGCTAAATGTATTTCCGCATCTTCCTTGACCAGTGAAGCCCAATAGAATGGGGCTGTGGCAAATATCTTGACTTTCCCTTCATCCGTGGAATGGCCAGTGGGAGAACAGTATTCAGCCACTGCAGGTTTGCAGGTTTGTTGCACTATAGAAGGCGTAGTGTCGCTGGCATTAGATGTACGGTTATTGCATAGTGCTTAGTTGCCTCCTATATCATTTTACCACACTTACAAGGAATTTAATTTGTAATTGGCTGTCGTTAAAGCAGCTCATCTTTCACAGATACCAGAAGAACTGCCCTCTTGGGTGGCAGGACGAAGTTTGGAGAAAATCACGAAACCCATCGACTGTCTCTCGGCTACAGTTGGACTAAACAGTTGAGCAAATATTGACAGAAAGCCATTTTTGCAGACTGCCCGAGAAGTTTTCATACCCGTAAGTGAAAACAGTATATTGTTTCTATTTTGTTAGAGTACTTTCACGTGTGCACTATCGGGTGTTTTCATACCAGACTTCTTGCGGAACATCTCATGCGATATGCTTCGAAAGACTTTCTCAAGACTTTTGCAGAATTCTTCATCAGTGTTGCAGTGACTTGAACCACATGGAGCTAAATTATTTCACACTACGAGGTGTCTAGCGTGTTGAGGTATGCGCATTGTGGTAGTCATTTCAGTAGCGCGTGTCGTGGAATCACCGCTAATCCAATGGCCTCGAAACTGTTAATCAAGTAACTCACGCACCGGCACCTGAATAGCAAAGTGCACTGGAACTCCGTCCTACTGTAGATACACATGATCCTGACTGCCTCGGCTTCGAGCTGAGGTATTAACCAGGTTTGCACTCCCTCCAAATCAGACTTCCCATTCTCGTACTTTTTAAAAAAGATTCGGTCCCAACAGGTTTCGTGATGACATCTCGGCTTGTGTCACGACGTGAGGCAGGCTCCTTTCAACTCTTCCATGTAATAGTGATTAACATTTGTAAAGTTGTTGCATTAATTTGTTCTGAAAGCGGTGCTGATATTCAAGACAATAAAAGCGGGTTAAAAGCTGTGAGCTATCTGAGGAAGTTAACCTTGCATTACTGAGCAACTGTTTCACCAGGTATCCAGTCTAGCTTACCAAATTCCCAACCAGACTAACATTAATTATAATATTTTAGTAGTCATCTTACGATAACCAGTGATATATATCTATAAAAAGACAATTTAAATAAAAAGAAATAAATCAGTTTATATCTGTACATTTATTTTTTAACATTGATCATTATTCCGTTAAAATTTCAGCATATTAAACTTGATTCATAACTAAACTGGTGCCTTCTCTAGGGTTGTGAAAATGTGAGTTTGTAATCTTATGATTGGGTGACTGCATACAACACTGCATTCATAAAATAACACACGAAGAAAGTTGAAACATATGCAAGAAAAAATTAACCACAACAACCGATTCAATTTTCACCCAAAGAAGTTACGTTCGTAGCGCAATCCTGTCCGCCATGAAATTACCACACACTGGTATACTAAATTCATACTAACTCTCTGTGAAATCTTCCCGAAAAGAATAGCTGAGGGCTACTTTGATGATTACGCTATATGCTTCAGGCGGTCAGCTTGGTTTACACAAAGAGTGTAACTCAACAATAATTTTCATAATTAAAATAAATTACATCGAAACGCAAATTACAAAAGAAAAACTTCGAACTGGTTACTATCGTCTTACTATTAACCTGATGGGTCAAACAATTGTATAAGCACGTGGTACTGGTCTCACAAAGTACACCCCACGTGGGTTGAACATAAAGAAAATTTGTTATATTGAAAAATATTGTCAAGACGAGACGTTATGATCTCACGCACATTCGCATTTAAGATTGATGATCTTAGTTAGAGTTACGGATCATCCGCATGTGGTTCCACTTTATTCACAAAGTAGTGACAAAGCAACTACTGGAAGATATTCTGAACTTCACACTCGAAATTACAGTGTTGCAATTTAAGATAACATTAGATATTTTAGATCTAAACCTGAAATAAAGGTGATTAAATTTTCAGTTAGGCTCAACTTAAGAAATCCATTGTCCTACGGACTTAGCAGAGACGCGCTTAGCCGGAGATCTTACCACTTCAGCCACTCGCCGTGGACTGCCGTGGGCCCCTACCAAGGGTGCTTCCAGATACAAAACGGAAGTGACCAGAGAGGGAACTTCCTATACCAACATGGCAAGGGACGGACAGGACCATACTAAGAATAGAAACCTCTTTATTATGCTTATCCATTACGGATGATGTAACTTCCCGGATCCTCCCGAAACCATCTGAAGATGAACCAGAAAAGGTTCGAAAACCGGTTCATGTAATAAAGCATTATTATTCAAAAAAAGTTACTGATTGCAGTTGTGTATAACTTATTTACATAGATACCTCTTTGCTTTTAGAAAGCGTAGATACCTGTTCCGACGTTAGTCCTACTGTTCTCTAGCAGACAGGCTTGTCTGCTACCATCAAGCATGCAACTAGAAATACATTTGCTCATTCATCCTTTCACACAGAATGGAAGGGGGATGACAGTATGTTATCATATACAGAATATAAAAGAAAGCGGATTTAGGTTCCGTATGAGACTGTGTGACATGAATTACATATAAACTGTGTTTTAAAGTGTAGTAGTGTGACAGATCGTTCTTGATTATGTGTAAAAGTAACACGTTCCACTGCTCAGTCTCCTCCCAGATAGTCAGAAACGCTACAGTAAATTTAGAAGTGGAATATATGCCGTAAATGACAATAGTTTTAAAAAATTTGCATGAAAGGAATCCAACAGAGACCTTTCACATTCATCAGAAAGCAACACACTTGAGCGAAACAGGGCATTTGGAAACTGTGCCGACAAAGAACAGTGAGAAGGAGTCCGCATCTCCGTGCGTCGTAAGCAGATAATTCGTTCGCACATCTACATCTACATACATACTCCGTAATCCACCATACGGTGCGTGGCGGAGGGTAGCTCGTACATCAACTAGCATCTTCTCTCCCTGTTCCACTCCCAAACAGAACGAAGGAAAAATGACTGCATATATGCCTCTGTACGAGCCCTAATCTCTCTTATCTTATCTTTGTGGACTTTCCGCGAAATGAAAGTTGGCGGCAGTAAAATTGTACTGCAGTCAGCCTCAAATGCTGGTTCTCTAAATTTCCTCAGCAGGGATTCACTAAAAGAATGCCTCCTTTCCTCTAGAGACTCCCACCCGAGTTCCTGAAGCTTTTCCGTAACACTCGCGTGATGATCAAACCTACCAGTAACAAATCTACCAGCCCGCCTCTGAATTGCTTCTATGTCCTCCCTCAATCCGACCTGATAGGGATCTCAAACGCTCGACCTGTAGCCAAGAATATGTCGTATTAGTGTTTTATAAGCGTTCCCCTTACAGATGAACCATATCTTCCCAAAATTCTACCAATGGACTGAAGGCGACTATCCGCCATCCCCACAACTGCCATTACATGCATGTCCCACTTCATATCGCTCTGCAATGTTACGGCCAAATATTTAATTGACGTGACTGTGTCAAGCGCTACACTACTAATGGAGTATTCAAACATTGCAGGATTCTTTTTCCTATTCATCTGCATTAATTTACATTTATCTATATTTAGAGTTAGCTGCCATTCTTTACACCAATCACAAATCCTGCCCAAGTCATCTTGTATCCTCGTAGAGTCACTCAAAGACGCCACCTTCCCGTACACCACAGCATCATCAGCAAATAGCCGCACATTGCTATCCACCCTATCCAAAAAATCATTTATGTAGATAGAAAACAACAGCGGACCTACCACACTTCCCTGGGGCACTCCAGATGATACCCTCACCTCCGATGAACACTCACCATCGAGGACAACATCAGCCTACACCATTCCGTTTTCAGACCCTTTTGAGTGTGGTCCTGCATTGTTGACCGTGGTACTCGACTTTCGGTTGCTCTTTTCCCACTGGAGTTTTCGGGAGACTGCTCAGCTGAGTGAGCCCACGGTTCCCCTCATGTTTTACGACGTCTATTGCGCGACCTCTCCTTAACGCTGCCAGGAACAGTACCACATGTCATCTCCCAGACAAGCATGGTGGCTTCACGAGGTGAGGCCGTGCCCAAACGACTTCTAAAAGCACCCGTGTCTGTCGCCGTTAGTCTTGTCTCTGGACGAACGCGCAGCGACAGCCTCGCTAGTTAACAGAGCAGCCGCGCCCGCTCTCACCAGCCGGGGCTCATAAGAAAGAGAACAGCACTGAAGACGGTGATCAGCGTGAGCTTCAAAGCTGTGAAACCAATACAACAGTCATTTACTTCCCCTTTTGACAAAGTCTCTTAGGAATTTTTCGCGTCTTATGAAGAGGATATCGGATATCCCTAAACGCGTAATGGTGAGATTTTAGTAAAATTTATACTGGTGAGCCGGCCAGTGTGGCCGAGCGGTTCTAGGTGCTAAAGTCTGGAACCGCGCGACCTCTACAGTCGCAGGTTCGAATCCTGCCTCGGGGATGGGCGTGTGTGATGTCCTTAGGTTAGTTAGGTTTAAGTAGTTCTAAGTTCTAGGGGACTAATGACCACAGCAGTTGAGCCCCATAGTGCTCAGAGCCATTTGAACCATTGTCCTTAGGTGAGTTAGGTTTAAGAAATTCTAAGTTTTAGGGGACTGATGACCTCAGAAGTTAAGTCCCATAGTGCTCAGAGCCATTTGAACCATTTTTTATACTGGTGAAAATTTCGGGACAAATAAAAGGAAGGATGGCTTCTTAAGCAAACACCCTTCTCAGACTAAAAGTATCGTTAGCAATAAAGTAACAAAATAGATCAAAGATTTGCGATATCTTGGCTGTCTTGACAGTTATGATAAAGAAGTACATAAAAATTAATAAGGTTAGTAACATTTGCAGAACAATCAGCATATATCTAAAAATATTAAGCTCTGAAACATAAAAGTTCAAAATTTTATACTAATGTTGCTCTACAAACCCTATATGTGGATGTGAATCATGGGTGATGAGGAAGAAGCAAGAAAAGCACGTTCAGAAGACGGAGGTAAGTTCTCAAAGAAGTGTCAACAACAGGCAGAAATTGTTACGGCGCAAAGTCAGAAGCGGCACGCCAGTCGGGGGCTAAAGAGAGGAGAAGGCAATGAGAAGAGGTCAGCCGGTCGCACGCTGACCGACCTCTCTCCAGGACGACAACGTGACAGCAGCGGCCCCTAGGTGAAGACGTCACAAGCGCCGTGTCCGACTGACGGACCCCACTTCGATAGCAGCTTCAACGTTAGCCACTTCGTTAGCCAAAGCATCGTAGCCGCTTCATCAGCATTCCCTACGTAGCACAGTTAGAAGTTAGCAGTCACTGCAGTTCAGTTGACAGACTTCTGTTTGTAGCAGTCGTTATGACCAGAAGTGTTACTTGTGTTTGTCTATTCTGGAGAAGACTGATTATTTTGTATGTCACCCTTTCCTTGCGACATATCTGTGTAATTGTGTATCGTGTACAAAGGACTGCAAGAATTCTTAAATCAGAGTTAAGCATTTGTACTTGTCTTGCTTTAATGAAACTCATTGACACCAGTTGTTTGATTGTTTGTCTAGCGAACTGAGTATGCAGGATTCCTAGACACAACAGAAATGAACTGAAAATATTTAGTGCAACCGAAGTGGTAGACGAAAATAAGAGAAGATGAACTGAATATCTACAAAAACAGACCCTCATAAACAGCTAGCATGAACAAAAAACACAAACCCAAAGAAGAAAGTGACGTTGGAAGAACGGGGACGGAGATGAGAAAGAAGTATCCAGAATGAGATTTTCACTCTGCAGCGAAGTGTGCGCTGATATGAAACTTCCTGGCAGATTGAAACTGTGTGCCGGACCGAAACTCGAGACCTTTGCCATTCGCGGGCAAGTGCTCTACCAACTGATCTACCTAAGCACGACTCACGCCCCGTCCCCACAGCTTTACTTCTGCCAGTACCTCGCCTCCTACCTTCCAAACTTTACAGAAGCTCTCCGGCGAACCTTACAGAACTAGCACTCCTCAAAGAAAGGATATTGCGGAGACTGGCAGAAGTGAAGCCGTGAGGACAGAGCGTGAGTCGTGCTTGGGTAGCTCAGTTGGTAGAGCACTTGCCCGCGAAAGGCAAAGGTCCCGAGTTCGAGTCTCGGTCCGGCGCACAGTTTTAATCTGCCAGGAAGTTTTGATAAAGAAGTACTTCGGAATCTGACACGCCGCTGTCTATAAATTCGGTCTGATATAATGACGCAGCGCTTTCGCTGAATTAGAAAAATAGTCCATTTTCTAGGGCTATTTGACAATGTTGTGGCACATGCATAAAAAGCAGTTTTCATGTGCACTAACTACAGTGTTCACCCACGAACTCTAGCCAAGGTAACTGAAACTCTGCAGAAGTAGCACTAATTTTTCGCCTTGATTTCTTTGTAATGCTGCTCATCCACCTTGAACTCACGGCTCATTTAGGACAAAGTGGCGCGATGACTCCTCTGAGTGTTACGTTACGCCCTCCAACCTTGAAGAGCCGTCAGCTCTTTTTACACTCGACATACAGACGGGATGGAGGCAGCGCATTCCCAGCAATCTGATACTGAAGGCGCTTCCTTTGAGACCGACTTAGCTATTTTCAGAACTACAACGTCACTGCAGTTCTTGGAAGTGAGAGATCTCTGCCCAATGCTCGCAGACAGACAGTAATCTGCAAAGAAGTAGAGGCTGAAATACGTAAGGAAGGTAAGACCATCCTTGTTTAGAGCGAAATAAGCAGAAGAATTACATAGCATTAAAATCAGTACCGTCGCTCTTCGAAGAAAATTGGCTTGAAGTACGATTTTCCCAAAAAGCGCAAATAAATTCGGAGACAGGGCAACATGAAGGTTGGACAAAATTTTCAGCTTATCCACAATACTGGACTTCCAATATTTGATCGCAGCACCCGATATATTACCATAGTGACGAGATCCTTCATTAAACAGTAAAGCGGCACACAGTAATCAGATGTTGTATGCATTCACAGATGTTTCTTACTTCAGTTAAATGCCGCATTTTCTCGACATTTATATTTCACACACCAGTTTCTCTATGTTCACAAATCGGTTGCAGACTCTGAACAACTTCAGTCGCTTGAAATCACGCGTTCTTCGCACCGCATTCATACATGTTTTCCACAATTAGTTCTTGGGACGTTCTGATCCTCATCTTCATACGTTTGATTTCCAGAAAGTTTCACTCCAGCTATCTTTGTTTCCTACTCGTTCATCTGGCCATTCCTCTGATTCTGCAAAACTATTAACATCTCTGGGCACAGAAACCATACGACAGAAAATATACGTCTTCAGACTTAATATGTAAATGTATGTAAATCATATAACATAGATGGTCGTGCGGTAGCGTTCTCGCTTCCCGCGCCGGGTTCCCTTCCCGGCGGGGTCAGGAATTTTCTCTGCCTCGTGATGACTGGGTGTTGTGTGAGGTCCTTAGGTTAATTAGGTTTAAGTATTACTAAGTTTTAGGGGACTGATGACCGTAGATGTTAAGTCCCATAGTGCTCAGAGCCATTTGAACCATTTATAACATAGATGGCGTACACTAAAAGAAAGAAAACAATAAGCAAATAAGCAGAAGAATTCCTTGGTAAGACGGCCATTTGTATTTCAGTTAGTTTTACATCTCTCATGACATCATTATTTCAAGAATTTCGTGTCGCAAATTTTTATAAATAAATCGAATGTTGTGTATTCATTTAAAGTGTTCGTATAGGGTCTGTAATGTCAACAAACGTAACTGTGGAGCAAACTTATATAATATACTACAGAATTTTGCGACGTGGTTCACGCTAATTGATTTGAAAGCTCAAGTAGACTCATAACTCTATAATTACACTGATCTACATACGTGTAAAGATTTTAATGTCTGAAGTGAGTGTTGTGACTTTGACATGACATGAATAATTTACTGATATTTTCAAAATAAACTAAAAATGATAGTGAAACTAAGTTCTGGAAGTCCTCGTATTTCTTGTTTCTCCGTGGTAATAATACATAATTCGATTGAAAACGAAACCATAATAATCTTTGTTAATCCCACCGTAATTGCTCGAAACGAATATGATTTAGTGAAATGAGACTTGCTGTCAGTTAATCAATACATTGCTTATATTTTGATGAAATGTAGTAGCAAATAACAATAATATTAAATATCCTACAATATTTGTAATTAACCTAAGACTGTACATGTTTTCTGTCATATATCCCAATTTCATTACCGAAGCGCAGTTGTGATGTACGGGGGTACGTCAAGGAATCATGAATTTAGTATCGTAGCCAAATGTGTGTTGGTGGGAGTGGGGGAGCAGGGGTTAAAAGTCGTAGAGAGATGTCAAGAGACGACGAATTATTCGGAGAACAAGAGGCGTGCAAAATGCAGGGTAGCGTTGAGAGCTGCATCAGATCCGTCTTCTGATAGAAAACTACGACAACAGCAACAGAGGTATGACGGCAACATTCCATCCTTATCTCCGATCGACTTATCCCTAAAGTGCCGGACAGTGTCACTATGCTTCTGGCTGGATCGGTAAAAATCCGAAAATATCCGAATGGAAGTGGGGAACATCCTGTCGCAATTTCTCTTTCTGTTTTCTCACTATTTTGATTAATAATTAATATACTCTGTGCTGATCGGGCTAGGCCTGAGTTGGTTTTGCGGTGCTTGCACCTAATTCTCCTGTACAGAAACCGAATATAATTGCGTAAGCTTCCGCGGCCAGAGTAAGTCGACAGAAAAGTTTTCTGGCTTTGGTACCGCGTCATAATGTAAAAAAACTACTGCTGCTGGAGAAAAACCAACGTTTCGGCCACGACTGCAGCGGCCTTCTTCTGGGTCTAATGGTGCGTTCTAGCTATGAAATGTCCTTTATATTTTGTTGTTAGTGTTCACTGCGCATGCCATTACGTCATAATTTTAAAAAGGTAGTTAGTTTCATTGGTCACTTAAGGAAGAAGGAGAGGGAACTTTATTTTAATAGGTTATTGCGGTGGAGGGAGAACGTGACCTCTGTTGTGTATTGGCTCTTGTGTTGTGTACCATGACTGGTGGTCGCCGTCGAATGAGAAGTTGGCTGCTGTTTGCCAACTGCTGGACGTCGGCCGCACGGCGGCTGTTACTCGCCGGTGGTACTCTTGCCTCGTGTTGACAGTGTGGTGTGGTGGGCTCTGATTGCTGGCAGCCCATATGGGGCAAGCCTGAGTCCATCCTCCCTGCTCAAGTTGTTAGGGTGTTTAAGTATTTCGATGGCCTCTCTGATTTTGCGTTTCGTCATAATTGGCTGCTTGGCCAACACACAGGCTTCGCTGAATTTTATTTCTTTTCCGCAGTCTTGCTGATGTTCTGCCACTGCGGATTTGTTGTGTTGCCTAGACGAATACAACGCTCGTGTTCCCGAATGCGCGTTGCTATAAGCCTACCAGTCTCGCCGATGTATGCCTCTCCACATTCGCTTTCCACCTTGTAAACGCCTGTAGTGTGTAATGCAACCACCTTGTCCTTAGTGGAGTCTAGCACGTCCTGGATCCTATGACCACTATAGAAGACAGGCTGCACCCCAACGCGGCGAAGGTGTTTGCCTATTCGGTCAGTAACGTTTTTCACATAAGGTAAGCGCACTGTTGGCTACAGTTTGTCTTCTTGCTTATCTTTCTTGCTTGTATTCGTCGACAAGGCTGTGTTTATCGAATTATGGCTGTAGCCATTCGCTAGAAACGTTGTGCGTAACCTTTTGAGCTCAGGTGTGATGTTTTGAGAATCACTTAGAAGCTGCGCACGGATTGCCAAAGAGCGGATGCAGAGTTCTGCGCTGGGTGGTGGTAGGATTGGGCGTTCAGATACCTGTCTATATGTGTATGCTTGCGATATACCCTGTGCCCCAGTGTGCCCTCCGTTCTCCTGTACACTTCGACGTCTAGAAATGGGATAGCACCATTCTTTTCTACTTCCAGCGTGAACTGTACATTCCCGTGCACATTGTTCAAATATTAGTGAAACTTGCGTAGTTCCGTTTCACCATGAGGCCATATAGCGAACGTGTCGTCCACGTATCTGAACCAGCAACGTGGGCGTAAAGGAGCTGAACCGAGGGCCGTTGCTTCAAAGGCTTCCATGAATATGTCGGCTGCCAGCGGAGATAGGGGAGACCCCATTGCTACGCCGTCTGACTGCTCGTAGTATTTTTTTTATTTTTTTTATTTATTTATTTATTTATTTATTTTTTTTTTTTTGCCATTTGAAGTACGTTGAAGTCAGGCACAACTCAACCAGGTCGCATATGTCTGGCGGGACATGCTCTTGAAGGATGCGGATAGTTTCATCCACTGGCACGTTCGTAAATAGTGATTTCACGTCAAAGCTGACCATGATGTCCGTAGGTAAAATTGTTTCTCCCTTTAGGCGTTCTATAAAGTAAGAGGCCGTCTTGCCAACTAGACGTCTCAGTTTGCAGGCTAGGTTCAAAAAATGGTTCAAATAGCTCTGAGCACTATGGGACTTAACAGCTGTGGTCATCAGTCCCCTAGAACTTAGATCTACTTAAACCCAACTAACCTAAGGACATCACACACATCCATGTCCGAGGCAGGATTCGAACCTGCGACCGTAGCAGTCGCACGGTTCCGGACTGCGCGCCTAGAACCGCGAGACCACCGCGGCCGGCGCAGGCTAGGTACTTTGTCAAATTGTAAGTAGGCGAATCGACCCCATTCACTATTGGCCTCAAAGGACAACTTTCCTTATGAATCTTTGGAACACCGTAAATTCTAGGAGAGATTGGTACTCTGGGAATAAGACCCATGGCTTTGTCAGTGTCAGTTCTCGAGTCCTTAATTGCGGTCTGCGTCTTCGAATTATCTTCGCCGTAGGGTCCGCCCTTAGTTCTTTGTAGATGGGATCATTTAATAATTCTTTCATCTTGTCTTCGTACTGCAAGGTTTCTAAGATGACAGTAGCATTGCCTTTGTCTGCTGTTAATATCACAATTTCGTCGTTGTTCTTCAGTTCCCTGATTGCTGCTCTTTCCTCTCTGTTAAGGTTGTGTTTCTGTGGCTTGGCACGTAGTAGAACTCGAACAGTTTCCTATCTAATTTTCTCTGCTTCTATCGCAGATGTGTGCCGGAGTGCTGTTTCCACGAATTCGATAATTTCTTCCGTGGGAATCTGTGGTGTCACCGCCAGACACCACGCTTGCTAGGTGGTAGCCTCTAAATCGGCCGCGTGTCGCCACTATCAGTGATTCCAAACCGAGCGCTGCCACACGGCAGGTCTAGAGAGACTTCCTAGCACTCGCCCCAGTTGTACAGCCGACTTTGCTAGCGATGGTTCGCTGACAAATTACGCTCTCATTTGCCGAGACGATAGTTAGCATAGCCTTCAGCTAGGTCATTTGCTACGACCTAGCAAGGCCCCATTACCAGTTACTATCGATGCTGTAAAACATGTACCATCACGAGCGATGTTCACCAATTGTGGATTAAAGTTAAGTATTCCAGCAGCTACGTACGTTACTGGCTATATTAATTACCTTGTCCTGTTCCAGACCTCACGCCAGCCTGCGTGAGCTTAAACGTGTGCCTTTCGGCTTCCTCATAGTGGCTTGGCTGTCTTGCCAAGCCACAACAGAATCCACTCAGGTGTGACGGCAAAGTTTAGTCCTTTAGCTAGTGCATCTGAAGCTGCGTTGCTGATGGGATGAGATGAAAGGTTCACCACTGTTCGAAATGTATCCAGTCGAGGCGTAGTGTTCCGTGTCGTCTTTGCTAGCTGCTCAAATTTCTTCTTCTGGCGAATGGTGGCGGTTTCACTAGTTGCATACGCTTGCAGGTGAGTGATTCTGTCGACGCTATTCCAGGCGGTAGGCGATAACGTAGATGATGGCAGAAGATGTATTTGCAGCAACTGTTTGTTGTTGAAGTCAAGTTCTCTCCGCACCTGCTGAATACGCTCCTTCAGAAGAGATTTACTGTTTCGCCTGTAGATGCTTCTTGCTTTGTGAGTGTCGATGTTAAATTTAAACTGAAGAAATTTAGGTACAATGTCATGATCCCGACACCTCTTCAAGTAGATAAGATCGTTGAGAAGTTTCCCTTTCTTCTTTCTGAATGTTTCCAGTTTGCGGATGTTGCTGTGTGTTTCCCGCCCATACAGGTTGCTAATATAATGAGCAAACCTGGGATGCCTTGCCACGTGCCGTTCAGAATAGACCTCCACCCCTGTCGTACTCTTACTAATTGATGGACAGTCCTGGAGGATTCGTTGTGTCAGTTCCCTTCAGCAGTATTTCAGACATTAGCCGAGTCTATGCCACGTCATATTGCCAAACTTGTGTGTGCTCGCGTGGTCCTTACACCATATTAGCAGATGTAACGGTTTCTTTGGCTCTTCAGTGCATAATGTTAGTTGTTGGCAGTGAAACGATAGACAGAGTTTGCAGTTAACAGTTTCGGGACGGCAGTGTGCTACGTAAGGGTTAACTTCCAGTGCGCTTTACATTACCGGACCACAGCCTTGGCAGGGTGGCATGAATCTATGAGAGTCACCGCTGCACCCCGACAGCCGTCAGCACGCTGTTTTCGGCGCTGTTCCGCGCCAGCATCCAGCGTGGATAACACAGATTGCTGAAATGACCTGTAAGTGTTACTCCAGTGAGGTCTAAGTCGCTCGACAGAGGCAGGTTCTTACAGTTTTCTGAATGGAAGTGATGTCTGTCATTCTGTGCAGAGAGTTTCAGATCGTGTTACGCACAACTGGCCAGAATTAGGCAGAATGTAGGCAATATTAGTTCGTTTCAGTCAATTACGTTTACAATGTGCCCACACGACAGTTTGTCACTTGTTATTTGTTCACTCTCATTGAATAGTCTGATTTAAATAAACTGTATAGTCAAAACAGAGAAGTTTATCCTTTCGGTAGAAATGTAGTTTCCCATTCATAATTTGATTTTTTGTCTGTTTTGAGATTTTTATACACTTGGTTCAAATGGCTCTGAGCACTATGGGACTTAACTTCTGAGGTCATCAGTCCCCTAGAACTTAGAACTACTGATACCTAACTAACCTAAGGACATCACACACATCCATGCCCGAGGAAGGATTCGAACCTGCGACCGTAGCGGTCGCGCGGTTCCAGACTGTCAGACTGTAGCGCCTAGAACCGCTCGGCCACTCCGGCCGGCATTATTATACACTGCTAGAGAAAGCAGCTAATTGATGTCAGCAGGGTTCTGCTCTTCCTGAGCAGTTAATGTTCTCAGGCAGTTGGGTGCCGCCACTCAACACCGCGTTTTAAATTAATTCCGTTGCGCAGTTTACACACGTTTACCTACATACCTGGTAACTCACAGCTGAGACGTGTCAAGTGCGCACGCATTCGCGCATAGTAAATTAGTGGCGTTGGGGGGGGGGGGGGGGGGGAGGGGAAGTTATCAGAAGTAACTATAGTTCCTTTTCAGTAGTTTAATGTATTCGTTATCTTTATCGTCTTTGTGAGTTACAACACCAATTTTTCAAGTATCGTAGGACGAATCCTGGTTTATTAATGGAATTCATTAAGTTGTGCATTGCGCTGTTTATCTTTCACTGTTTGATCGTGGTATAAAGGAAGTTCACAAGCCCGATGGTGGCAGCCCGGCGATCTATCGTCGACAGCCATTAAGAATGATTGGGAGTCACAGAGTAGAAGAATGAGAACTCACAGTATCTGTTACGAAGTCGGAAAGCTGATGGATGCCACAAATTTACTGTGAAACGGCATTGCAACACCATACAGAAAGGATATGAAGCTTTAGTTGAGAGAGCTAAAAATTAAAACAGTAGACAGACGATGTGTTCGGAATTGGTTGTTTTGTATTTCAAGAGGCACATTGTGTTAAATATGCAAACGTTGAACATGTGCTGCGAGTAGTAATTTTTCTGAAGTCGCACACATTTTTACAACTGCAGCAGTTACTGATGGAAATGAACGAAAAGTCTAGATACGTCATTTATTAAAGGTACGTTTAAGTCAGAGGTCGTACTTGGAAAGAATTTTCCATTTAAGGCCCGCTACTGTTGAATTTATGACGGAAAAAGAGAAGCAAGAACGACTGTTAGAAGATCTGGAATGAACTGGAGATCTTCCATTTTAAGAATACTTGACTGTAGACCGCCGCGGTAGAACATTGCAACGCGACGAGCAACGTATTTCTGATTTCATGGCGAAAGTGGACACATTTAAAAAGAAAACGGCATTGTGGAAGGGACAGATTCTGGAATGCAAAGTCGTACAATTCGCTGAGCTCACTGGTATTAAAGGAAAAGCGAATTTTGAAAAATCCATTGCAGGGCTAAAAGAATTAGAGGAATCGCTTTCCAAGCGTCTGGGGAAACTGCCAAACTTAAATCTGACTTTGATCTTTCTTCGAGGCAGTTATCCCTTTCAGCGAGAACTGCCCCGGTGCATCTGCAGATGGAGCTAGTCGGTCTGCACAGTAGATCTCCTTTAAAAGACAAAATTCTCCTACATGAAAACTGTCCAGAAGCTCTACGCTGAAAACCCAAAGAAACTGTGTGACGTTCTTAATATTGTGTGCGGCCCCCGCGAGCATGCCGAAGTGGCGCAGCACGACGTCGCATGGACTCGATTAATTTCTGAAATAGTGCTGGAGGATGCTGACACGATGAATCCTGCAGGGCTGTTCATAAATCAGTAACAGCACGACTGGTTCGATGTCCCTCCTGAACAACACGTTGCAAGGCACCCCAGATACGCTCAATAATCTTCATATCTGGGAAGCTTGGTGGTCAGCAGAAGTCATTAAACTCAGAAGGGTCTTACTGGAGCCACTCTATAGCAATTCTGTATGTGTAGGGTGTCACAGTGTCTTGCTGGAATTGCCCAAGTCCATCGGAATGCACAATCGATATAAATGGATGCTTACATACCTGTCAGCTGACAGAGTCGTATCTGGACGTATCACAGGCCCAGTATCACTCCAACTTCGCGCGTCCCACACCCTTACAAACCCGCCACCAGCTTGAAGTGTCCCCTACTGAGAAGCAGGGTCAGGCAAGGTGTAAAGCTTTGTGTAGTGCAGTCATCAAGGGTACGCGAGTGGGCCTTTAGCTCCGAAACCCCATATCGATGATGTTTCGTTGAATGGTTTGCACTCTCATGGCCCACCATTGAAATCTGCAGCAATATGCGGAAGGATGCCACTTCTGTCACGAGAGACGATTCTCTTGAGCCGTCGTTGGTCCCGTTCTTCCAGGATCTTTTTCCGGCCGCAGCGATGTCGGAGAGTTGATGTTTTACCGGATTCCTTATATTCACGGCATACTTGTGAAAGGGTCGTACGGGAAAGTCCCCACTTCATCGCTACCTCGAAGACTCTGTGTCTCATCTCTCGTGCCCCGACTGTAACACCACATTCAAACTCACTTAAATCTTGACAACCTGCCATAGAAGCTGCAGTAGCCGATCTAACACGTGCGGCAGACACTTGTTGTCTCATATAGAGCTTGCCGGCTGCAGCGCCGTGTTCTGCCTGTTTACAGGTATCTGTATTTGAATATGCATGCTTATGTCAATTTCTTTGGCGCTCCAGTGTATGTAGTTTTCCCCAGAAAGAGTTTTCATGTCTCCATGATAAGGTTCCAAACGTGATGTCAGTCTTTCGAGCAACATACGTGAATGAGAAGCTTTTTCCGATTGTGAAAGTAAGTTACGATTACGGTGCAACCTGACTGACAGTCGTCTGGGGCTGTGCATGCGTCTGTCCGTATGCCGAAAGCATATGCCAGATGTAAATTTTATTACGTATTCATTGCGAAAAAAACACTAGAGCAGTACGAGAAAGTTGTTTTGTTTGTGATCTATGTTGTTGACAAATATGGAACAAATCCGCGTGCGGCTTACCGCAGTTTATCGCCCCTACCCCACTTTTCCCTTTGAGACTAGACTGGGATGTGTGCACTCGGGTGAGAGATTTTGGCATGCATGCACAAGAACCACATGCAAGCCGTCCCTACTGTAGGTCAGTGGAACAAATTTTGTGGAAGAAAAGTGTTAACAAACATGCATTTTACGATCGAGTATAGAAGCTGCAGTAGCCGATCTAACACGTGCGGGAAACACGTTTGTCGTATATAGGCATTTTCGACCTCATCGCCGTATTCTCCTTGTTTACATATATCTGTTTTTGAGTACGCATCTGTACAGCAGTTTGTTTGTGCTTCAGGGTACATGAATCCCTGACCGAAGTCGGCATTCAGTAACGTCTTCAAGGAAAGCGTAAAACAAAGAAGAGTGCACCCTCATAACTGTTTTGCCAGACGCAAAAGAAGCACTCTCAGCCAAAAGGCGAAATTCAGATCCGCCTTAAACGAATGCCAAAGTCAAGTGTGCTACTTAGCACCTGAAACAGGACTTCTGTCGCACCCAGAGACTCAAACAGAACAGTCTGAAGTTTGGGAGTTCAAGTAAGTGTGTCCCTCTGTAAAAACTGCCAACTCTCCAGCTCACATCTCCTCCCTTTCCCCCCAAGCAACGGTGTTCAAACCGTAGTCTAAGCACATCCGGATCGTACTCCCACTCTCCTCACTTTAAAGGCTCCGGTCGACCAGAAACGCAAATTCAGCTTCTGCCGTTGAACTTCGGGGAAAAAATTCTCTCTCCCGTCACTTTATACCAATTTGCAAATCGGAAACCTCTGCGTTTAAAAGTACAGGAAGTGAGTTGGCGTACGTGCAGGCGAGCTAACAGCTGCTGCCGCCGGCGCTCCGTGTGCTGCCTGACACGTTCCAGGTGGCTGCTGCACTGTCTGAAGTTACCGCGGTCTCGCCAAAGTCGCCGCCAACTGACCACCGGCATTCGATGTGTGGCTTCTGCGCTCATATTTCACTACAGCCGTTTCGTTGAGAATTCTGGCACGTTCTGCGTCTGCAGGTGGCCGGCCGCTCGCTTACAGTAGCAGCTCGGCCGCACGGTGTCCCTACAATTCCCCCGGGGTCGCCCTACTCCGCGAAAGCCCCTCTGCGCGCTGTGACGCCACGTGGCTACCCACAGAGCAGCCTGCCGCCCAGTGTCTGTTCTCCCCGCTGAGTTTTACTCAGCCATGTTAAATGTCCGATCACGAACACGCAAATAAGATTCACTTATTAATATCGAGGTGAATCATGAAGTCAGTCATATATTTTCCATAGTAAACGACTTTACTCCCATAAAATGACATTAAAATATGTCTACAGGGTGACAGTTACTGAACTGTAAGAAAAAAAAACAAACGTAAATTAGTTACAAACTACGCCCTGCACACACTTTATTCAACATGCAAACGTCATTATTAGCCCGTCCGCAGACCAGACGTAAATGTACAGGAGAACCATGAATTGAAGAGGACTGTATAATGATTCGAATCCATTCAGATTGTAATGAAACACGACAGTTGAGATAATGGCCTGGTCTTCATAGGTAAGTTAACAATCAAAATATACATCTTTGCCGTTTACATGGCGCGCGCGAGCGTGAGCTAAGGACAGCCGCTTTACAGACAGCCCATTTACCACCACTGCCAAATCTCTCCCTCGCCGGGGCGAGTGTACCGTTAGGTGCCCTTGGAGGGGTGGCCTACTGACCGCTGTTCCTCATGTACAAATGCCTCCAGAGAGGGCAGCACTGTCCAGAGACTGAGTCAAATGTAACGACCGAATATACTGGCCGCTGATGAAATATTAATTTCTTTCCTGCATAATACAAGCAACACAACTCCTGCTAAATAATAGAAAATAACACAATACACACAACATTGCGTCCTTCAATCAGGTATTCTATCCATACAGTTTGTAACCGGTATCCAGAACTCACAATCACATAAAAAAGTATACATTTAAACATAAAAAATTACGAAATACACTGAGTGTGCTCCAAGTTACACACAACATTAAAGGAGAAAAACAAAAAAATAAAAAACACGCGCCGGCCGCGGTGGCCGAGCGGTTCTAGGCGCTGCAGTCCGGAACCGCGCGACTGCTACGGTCGCAGGTTCGAATCCTGCCTCGGGCATGGATGTGTGTGATGTCGTTAGGTTAGATAGGTTTAAGTAGTTCTAAGTTCTAGGGGACTGATGACCTCAGATGTTAAGTCCCATAGTGCTCAGAACCATTTGAACCATTTTAAAAAACACGCATACACTGTTCACTTTTGTATCATGTCACTCGGTAAAGGACATGGCTTGCAAATTGGTTTCTCGAAAACCCCTTGAAGTATGCGAGTAGTGGCCACTCGCACCATTCCATCGTTCCCAGGGTGTACTCCTTCAATGACGACCAGCTTCGAACGTAAGGGAGGCAGCTTCTCTTCTCTTACTATGACCAATGCACCAGGTTGCACAATCTGACTAGGGACTATCCACTTGGCCCGCTACTGCAGATGATGCAAATAGTCAGATGACCAGCGCAGCCAAAAGATCTGGAAGTTTCACAAGCTGCGACATTGTCGTGAAAAAACACAGTGACCTGTATGTGTAATAAGTTTCCTTTAATTTACGTCTACGGTCACAATCTTTTCTGTTTAACAGATTACCGGTTTCGGTCTTTAATGACCATCATCAGCTCTGTCTCATAAAAACAAAGTCCTTATGCACTGCAGCCATAGTGGCATAGTCAACTGATTCCGCATTTAACAGTTGACTATGCCACTATGGCTGCAGTGCATTAGGACTTTGTTTTTATGAGACAGATCTGATGATGGTCATTAAAGACCGAAACCGGTAATCTGTTAAACAGAAAAGATTGTGACCATAGACGTAAATTAAAGGAAACTTATTAGATCTGGAAGTCTTGCTGCAGTAGTTCCGACCTCGTGATTGCGGTTCCAATCAGGAAATGACCTGGGGTGAGGGCTTGGGGATCAGTAGGATCGTGAGACTGGCGTGAGAGGACGAGAGTTCAAGCAAGCCTCAATCGGGCAAGCCAGGTTTGTCAACTCTTCGAAAGTTGGACGTGGTCACCATCGTGGTACTTGAAGGACTTCACCCAAGCTTTCCATATTCCACCAAAGTATGGTGACGCAGGAGGAATCACGTGCCAGTCGATGCCTTATTCACGCATAAAGTTTTACACCTGTGTCGGCTGATAATGACTGCTCACAGCAGCTTGTAACTCGCTAAGATCCCCACTAGCTCCAACGAAGTTTTTTCCATTGTCGTTGTACGGCTTTTGGCTCCAACCCGCCGTGAAACAAATCTTCTGAGGGGCGACAGGAATGCTTCAGTCGTCATCTTGCCAACTACCTTCAAATGCAGCACACAAACAGGGCCATGCAGCACTTTTCCTTTAATTTGGATCTCTGTGAGCCTGTTCTCACATAGGACGGTCGTGTGTAATCAATCCCACAATTCAAGAAAGGCCTCACAGTTTCTACACGTTTCTATGCATGAGCTGTTGCGCAGGATTCGCCTTTAATCGCTGGCAAGTCAAGCACTGATGCAGAACACGCCGGATTGCATTTCGTCCGTTAGGTTTCCAGTACTGCTTTCTGAGAGACGTAAGCAACGGCTGACACCCAGCATGGTAAAGACGACGATGTTCACTTTCCGCTATTAGTCGTGTGAGTTGATGGTTAGGTGGCAGTACGAGTTGATGCTTCTCCTCATATGATGATGATGATGATGAGTCCCATACTTCTTTACAGAGCGTAGGGGAGCGACGCGGGAGAACCGCGCCGCCTTACTAGGCAAGGTCCTAGTGGAGGTGGTTTGCCATTGCCTTCCTCCGACCGTAATGGGGATGAGTGATGATGGTTAAGACGACACAATAACACCCAGTCATCTCGAGGCAGGAAAAATTCCTGAACCCGCCGGGAATCGAATCCGGGACCTCGTGCTCGGGAAGCGATAACGCTACCGCGAGACCACGAGCTGCGGACTCTCCTCATATACAGATCACCATTTTGTAGCCTGCCTCCAACCCGTGGCAGTCTCGTATCATTGAGGATAGCATGCAATGATTTGAGCTTGCTATTTTTATCTACTAGCTTTATGGTCTTCAGCTGGTGGATTTCCGTAGCGTATGTATCTTCTTATGCTATCCTCACACACTGTAGCAAAGCGTCCTGCAGTTCATTGCAGGACAGTTCAGCAGTTACTCTGAGTTCCTTTGCAGTCTTCCAGTTATTAATGAATCTAAGACAGTATGCCACTATCCTCTGTAAGCGTGACCACTTTGAGAATCGAGAGATGACACCGTCTTGAATGGCTCTGCTGATGTGACAGAGGACTTTAGCCCTTTCTTCTGCCAGCTCCTGGGCTTCAGAATCACTAGAAGTGGATTCTTGAAACGTTGCGAGGAGGCTTTCACGATATAGTCTGGGTCTATCTTCAATGTATGCCAGATTTGTTTTTTCAGTATATCCGCGGCACTTTGGCATGGGTCAGATTTCGTGCTGCCCTCTTTTATATAAGTGCAATATACACTATAACTCGTGTTTGTTACAGATCCCACATACTTTTGCAATATTCTAGAATGGCTCATACAGAAGTTTTGTAAGCAGCCTCTTTTGCAGATTTCTACCACAGAATATGAAGTGATGTCTTCCTTAAGCCAAGATGGTCCTTCCCACCACAGTCTGTTTTCTTGCAGGTCTGCAGGAGACGCTCCTCGCGAAGTCAGATCAGCTGGGTTTTCCATTGTAGCTATATGGTTCCACACCGCAGCTGATGTATTTTCCTGTATCTCAGCGACACGGCTTCCCACAAATGTCTTCCACTGCATGGGTGGTGACGTGAGCCATGCCAATACGACGGATGAGTCAGTCCACAACTAAGTTGTACAACATTGGCGATTTGACGTAGACGAATAGCGAAATTCTGCATGACCCGTTCAACACTGGGAACATCGCTGCTGTCTATGACCTCCTGAACGGCTGTCTTCAACTCAGCAATGGTTTTAGGGTTACTACTGTACACCTTGTCTTTAATATACCCCCACAAGAAGGAGTCGCACGTGTTCAGATCCGGAGAATATGGCACCCAATCGAGGCCCATGCCAGTTGCCTCTGGATGCCCCAGGGACGGAACGCGGTTCCCAGAGTGGTCCTCCTGGATATCAAACACTCTCCTGTTTCGAAGGGGCCGAGCTCCGACTTGCATGAGGCGCATCTTGTCGAAATCAGGGTCACTTCGGATAATGGAGAGAAAAACGAATTCCAAAACTTTCGTGTGCTGTTCGGTAGTGACCGTGTCATCAAGGAATATCTCACCGATTATTCCGTGACTGGGTATTGCACACCACACAGTCACCAGTTGAGGGTGAAGAGACTTCTCGAACGCGAATTGCGGATCTCAGTCCCACAAAGGCGCCACTTTTGGAAAAACCATCCAAATGAAAGGGGGCTTCGTCGCTAAATCAAACGATATAGGGTATACCAATTCTTGTCACGCGGACAACCGTACAGTTTGAACCTCCTAACGCAAATTGTTCAGACGTCACGATGATTTTTATTTCATACAGTGCAATAACTGCCACGCTATAAATATACACGGCACTGAGCATGGGTAAACCATTGTTTTGCTACCTTACACACTATAAAGCCCCATTGATTACAAGTCCCTACATACTTCAAGTTAAACGTAAAGTGCACAAATATCAAAGAACAGTTAGGAAGTTAGGAACTGTTGTTGTGGTCTTCAGTCAAGAGACTCGTTTGATGCAGCTCTCCATGCTACTCTATCCTGTGCAAACTTCTTCATCTCCCAGTACTTACTGCAACCTACATCCTTCTGAATCTGTTCAGTGTATTCATCTCTTGGTCTCCCTCTACGATTTTTACCCTCCACGCTGCCCTCCAATACTAAATTGATGATCCCTTGATGCCTCAGAATATGCCCTACCAACCGATCGCATCGTCTAGTCAAGCTGCGCCACAAATTTTTCTTCTCTCCAATTCTATTCAATACCTCCTCATTAGTTATGTGATCTACCCATCTTATCTTAAGCATTCTTCTGTAGCACCACATTTGGAAAGCTTCTATTCTCTTCTTCTTTAAACTATTTATCGTCCACGTTTCACTTCCATACATAGCTACACTCCATACAAATACTTTCAGAAACGACTTCCTGACACTTAAATCTATACTCGATAATAACACATTTCTCTTCTTCAGAAACGCTTTCCTTGCCATTGCCAGTCTACATTTTACATCCTCTCTACTTCGACCGTCATCGGTTATTTTGCTCCCCATATAGCAAAACTCCTTTACTACTTTAAGTGTCTCATTTCCTAATCTAATTAGCCGGCCAGAGTGGCCGTGCGGTTCTAGGCGCTACAGTCTGGAGCCGAGCGACCGCTCCGGTCGCAGGTTCGAATCCTGCATCGGGCAGGATGTCCTTAGGTTAGTTATGTTTAATTAGTTCTAAGTTCTAGGCGACTGATGACCTCAGAAGTTAACTCGCATAGTTCTCAGAGCCTAATCTAATTCCCTCAGCATCACCCGATTTAATTCGACTACATACCATTATCCTCGTTTTGCTTCTGTTGATGTTCATCTTATATCCTCCTTTTAAGACACTGTCCATTCCGCTCAGCTGCTCTTCCAGGTCCTTTGCTGTCTCTGACAGAATTACAATGTCATCGGCAAACCTCAAAGTTTTTATTTCTTCTCCATGGATTTTAATTCCTACTCCGAATTTTTCTTTTGTTTCCTTTACTGCTTGCTCAATATATAGATGGAATAACATCGGGGATAGGCTACAAACCTGTCTCACTCCCTTCCCAACCACTGCTTCCCTTTCAGTCCCTCGACTTTTATAACTGCCATCTGGTTTCAGTACAATTTGTAAATAGCCTTTCGGTCCCTGTATTTTACCCCTGCCACCTTCAGAATATCAAAGACAGTATTCCAGTCAACATTGTCAAAAGCTTTATCTAAGTCTACAAATTCGAGAAACGTAGGTTTGCCTTTCCTTAATCTGTTTTCTAAGATAAGTCATAGGGTCAGAATTGTCTCACGTGTTCCTACATTTCTACGGAATCCAAACTCATCTTCCCCGCGGTCGGCTTCTACCAGTTTTCCAGTTAGGAACTAAGTGCGCAGAATCCGCGCAGTGACTGTCGGTTGTCAAGAAGGATGGAAAGAACAATATAAATCATGCATGCACCTACTGCCTTGTCGGAGAGCATGTTAACCCTGTGACTGCCAAACAGCGTACTGGAAATAAAAATGTGAAAGTCCTAGCGTTAATCTGAAGTGTTTCTGGACCTCCTGCCACTGTGTTTGCGAACTCTGCCGTTACTCACCATACCTACAGTTACTGGCGGCTGGCAGTGGCCGCTATGGTGGCTTCAAAGCTCAGAGTCATTTCTCCTGCACCAGAGGTTGCTCTTCCTCAGCACCTGGAATCAAAGATCCTGTCTCAGCTAAAGTGCCCCTGTCAGGCCTCAAATCGGAATGTTCTCCTGAGCGCTACCAGCAAGAAGTGAATTTTTACTCTTACTTTGTGAGTGTGGGCCTTCATGATTTTGATAACCAACGACAGTGGATATTCTGAGTGGCGACCGATCAGTTGAAACAAGCCAGCAGGTTGAATATGATTAACCAATAGTGGGGATTTCTAGTGCCGGAGCTCAGTAATAGGTAGCATCCGACTCCGCGTCAGATGCATCCTGTTACTGTGCTCCAGCATTGTGTGTCCTATTTCGTGTACCGACGAGTAAAGTGCACACGCAAGCTCCATTATCCTAGTCTAGAATTTATTTATGTCAGCCAATGGTAGATACTTTTACAGTTTCTGAGCAAAAGTCAACAACCATAATTACATTACTAGCCATTAAAATTGCTACACTAAGAAGAAATGCAGATGATAAACGGGTATTCATTGGACAAATATATTATACTAGAACTGACATGTGATTACATTTTCACGCAGTTTGGGTGCATAGATCCTGAGAAATCAGTACCCATAACAACCACCTCTGGCCATAATAACTGCCATTATACACCTGGGCATTGAGTCAAACAGAGCTTGGATGGCGTGTACAGGTACAGCTGCCCATGTAGCTTCAACACGATACCACAGTTCATCAAGAGTAGTGACTGGCGTATTGTGACGAGCCAGTTGCTCAGCCACCATTGACCAGACGTTTTCAATTGTTGAGGGATCTGGAGAATGTGCTGGTTACGGCAGCAGTCCAACATTTTTGTATCCAGATAGGCCCGTACAGGACCTGCCACATGCGGTCGTGAATTATCCTGCTCAAATATAGGGTTCGCCAGAGTGGCCGAGCGGTTAAAGGCGCTACAGTCTGGAACCGCACGACCGCTACGGTCGCAGGTTCGAATCTTGCCTCGTGCATGGATGTGTGATGTCCTTAGGTTAGTTAGGTTTAAGTAGTTGTAAGTTCTAGGGGACTTATGACCACAGCAGTTGAGTCCCATAGTGCTCAGAGCCATTTGAACCATTTGAATATAGGGTTCGCAGGGATCGAACGAAGGGTAGAGCCACGGGTCGTAACACATCTGAAATGTAACGTTCACTGTTCACTGTTCAAAGTGCCGTCAAAGCGAACAAGAGGTGACCAAGACGTGTAACCAATGGCACCCTATACCATCACGCCGGGTGATACGCCAGTATGACGATGACGAATACACGCTTCCAATGGGCGTTCACCGCGATGTCGCCAAACACGGATGTAACCATCATGATGCTGTAAACAGAATCTGGATTCATCCGAAAAAAAAATGACGTTTTGCCATTCGTGCACCCAGGTTCGCGGTCGACTACACCATCGCAGGCGCTCCTGTCTGTGATGCAGCGTCAAGAGTAACAGCAGCCATGGTCTCCAAGCTGATAGTACATGCTGCTGCAGACGTCGGCGAACTGTTCGTGTAGATGGTTGTTTGTTGTCTTGCAAACGTCCCCATCTGTTTACTCAGGGATCGAGACGTGGCTGCACGATCCGTTACAGCCATTTGGACAAGATGCCTTTCATCTCGACTGCTAGTGATACGAGGCCGTTGGGATCCAGCACGGCGTTCCGTATTACCCTCCTGAACCCACCGATTCCACATTCTGCTACCAGTCATTGGATCTCGACCAACGCGAGCGGCAATGTCGCGATACGATAAACCGCAATCGCGATAGGCTTCAATCAGACCTTTATCAAAGTCGGAAACGTGTTGGTATGCATCCTTACACGAGGCATCACAACAACGTTTGATCAGGCAACGCCGGTCAACTGCTGTTAGTGTGTGAGAAATCGGTTGGAAACTTTCCTGATGTCAGCACCTTGTAGGTGTCGCCCCCGGCGCCAACCTTGTGTGAATGCTCTGAAAAGATAATCATTTCCATATCACAGCATCTTCTTCCTGTCGGTCAAATTTCGCGTCTGTAACACGTCATCTTCGTGGTGTAGCAATTTTAATGGCCAGTAGTGTAGCTTCGCACCACACTGACATTTGTTGATGGCATGCTGACAACCAGAACGGTGCCAGATGGGCTCATCTCATTCCACCTGTTAGAATTTCTCTCTAATCTATCCCTCCCCTGGCGTTGTCCTGAACGTGGTACACCTACAGGGCTCAGTTCTTTAGAGTGGTGCGCACCCCATCACTGATGACCTGCCCCTAGCACCACATTTATTGCTCAATAACCTCCCGCCATTTAAGACTGTTAATGTCCGACGAAGTGTAGACGGCAGCCGTGCAGGGCTGGCGGCTTCTCATCTGACATCTCGCCTCCCCCGGCGATGGTGGCCTGTGCACTGTGGAAAAGACCGACAGCCACTTCGGACCAATGGTTTGACCTTAACTCTCCCGTCTGTGCTCTGCGAGACTTCACTCGACGTGCGTTCAATAGGATTCTCGACGCTCACTTAATTAATCCTCCAAATGAAGAAATTAGCACGGAATTATAATACCTACAAATAGCACGTCACTGACAGTAGCTTTATAAATATTCACATTTTCATTTATCGATGGAAATTAATGTATCTTAGCTGGGTTTGTCAGTTTAATGGAATTTGATTACGATGCATGCCAATTTTGATAAAAACGGTTACTATCAACAGCATTAATGAGATACACAGAAGGGACTGAGTTCGTCTCGTGCCAAATCTCATGATTATTTAAACTATCTACATCAGTACAGTGCAAACCACTGTGAAATACAAGGCAGAGGGTACTTCCTGTAACTTCAATTATTTGGGCGTTTTCCGTTCCATTCATCTATGAAGATTAGGAAGAAAGATTGCTTAAATGATTCTGCGCCCTGTGATTAGTCCTGTCTTGTCTTTGCAATCGCTACAGGAGTGATGCGTAGGAAGAAGTAGTATACTTCTAAATTCATCATTAAACTGGATTCTTGAAACATTGTGAGGAGGCTTTCACGATATAATCTGGGTCTATCTTCAGCAGTATGGCAGTTTAGTTTTTTCAGTATATCCGCGGCACTTTTGCATGGTTCAGATTTCGTGCTGCCATCTTTTGTATAAGTGCAATATACACTGTTACTCGTGTTTGTTACAGATCCCACACACTTCAGCAATATTCTAGAATGGCTCATACAGAAGATTTGTAAGTAGCCTCCTTTGTAGATATCCCTAGTTCCCTACCACTTATCAAAGCCTGCAACCTGCTTTACATACCACAGAGTCTGTTTGATCCTCCTGTTACATATCCCTGCAACAGCTACGTATTTCTATGCAGACTTCACATTTGAGAGCATTTAAAACAAGTTTCCAATCTTTGGTAGATTAGAGATCTGACAGAACATCTGTGTAACATTTTTAGATAATACTTCATTATAGATAACTGCATCATTTGCGAAAACTCCCTTTTTCCCTATCGTTAATCATATCTCGTACAGAGCCCTCCTTATCAGTATTAGTAAAATTTTGTTGTATTATTTACTATGCAACGTCTAATGTTACTGTTAACGTTATATGCAAACTCATTATTTTAAGACGTGAACAGCAAGGATCCCAAAACACTTCCCTGGACCAAATACGACGTTACTTCTACAGCTGTCGATAACACTTTATCCAAGGTAAGTTGCAGGGTCGTATTAACAACTCATTTGTCCAGTGCAAACTTCGCTTGCACCAGGAACTATCGTACTTTCGATAATAAGCGTACTTGTGGTACTGTGTCAAAAGTTTTCCGTCCTCAAGAAACATGTACATGATTGTACTTGTACACGGAAGGACTCATTTGTTCGAGACACAGCTTTACGCTTGAGCTCAGAATATTTTCTGAGATTTAACTACAGCTGGATATGGAGAACGGTTTTGTGTAGCCTTTGCTACCCTTCTTGTAGGCGGGTGTGACTGTGCTTTCTCCCAGCTACTGGCCACGGATTTTTGCTACTACTGTATATTGTGACTGGAAGAGGATCCGAATCGGCCACAAATGCCGTACAGTATCTGATAGGTATTTCGTCGAGCCCTGGATCTTTTTTAAATAAAGTATAGGAGCAGCACGATTAGGAAATGCTCAGTTTTCCCAGTTGCTTCCTCAGTTTATCACGTCTACAAAACAGACAATAAGAACAACGGGTTAGAATGCAACGTTTATCATGGGTCTGCAACTACAAATTACGTTTTAAAATTTATATTCCAACTGGAAACTGTTACTTGTCCTCGCACTGCTGGTAGCTGTCAGTGAAATGGTAGGATATCACGATACTACTCATATAAAGCTCAAACCTCTACTGAAATACCTCGCCGACGAAGAATATACAGCCCCCTCCCCCAGCCGTTTTGTTATCCAGAACTCTTACTCCAATGCGGTAAATGTGGCACCAATGATTCTTCCAGAGAATTTCTCCACTGAATAACCTGACGCGCTGTGGGTCGATGTGTCCTCGTCGTGTAGCCGTGCTTTTCCGTCGCGCACGCGCGTGGATGCTGGTTAATTGTTGTCGCTCGGCGATTAAATGGTTGTCGGCGCGCGCCGGTTGAACGTTCTTTGTTTTGGCGTCCAGCAAAGGTGCGCTTTGTCCCCCGGCCGCCCATTGTTCCCTTTGAACGTAACGCGGTGCTGCACACAACATTAATTCCGTTACTCTCCCAGAATATAAATACATAATTATGCAGCCGTTAATTTAATCTCATCTAAAGCCTACAGTAATACAAGGCAAAAGCAAACAACTATCTCGGAGAGAAAAGTCTGACCGTGCTTCAGCAGTGATTAATCTGAACTTTATTGTAGGATTCTTGCCTCACAGAGACACAATCTGCTTCTAAATATTTCACCAACAAAAATGTCCAATAATACCGCGGTTTTTTCTCGTTAGGTAACAGTGCTCATCTGAACGTAGTTCCGTAAGTAAAAATGATAAACCGCTTCTTGGAAGTGTCACCGTCACATTTTTCTAAACATTCCCCATCCTTTCTTTTTCTGGATAATAACTTATTCTGTAGTATTCTGGTTTATTCCATTGTTCTCACAATGTTGTTGCTTCCTATTGTTCGTATGTAGCTTCACTCATGATGAACAGCATTGATTGTCGTCTAACAATCGATATTTGTTCGGCTGTAAAGTAGTTCAAATGGCTCTGAGCACTATGGGACTTAACATCTGATTTCATCAGTCCCCTAGAACTTAGAACTACTTAAACCTAACTAACCTAAGGACATCACACACATCCATGCCCGAGGCAGGTTTCGAACTTGCGACCGTGTAAAGTAGTCAGTGGAGTCATATTCGGTTCAGATCTCCTGACTTTGATACATGTCACAATCATAGAACCCTTTTCTAAGTGTCTCGTAAACAATAAGTTTCATCCATTAAGTGAAATTTCCCAATAGCTTACCAGAACGCAGTCACTTGCTTTACCTAGCGCTTTTTCATGGTCTCTTAGCACAAAAGTTACTTATGTTAAATTATTAACACAGGTTCTCATTCGTTAATCGGGTATTCAAAGCTATGACAATTTTCCTGTCGCCTGGATGCTTCGATTTCCTTACAAACGTGTCGGCATTTATGTGTAGACACACAGTTTTAATAATTCATCATAGCACTGTTCGTATTTCGTATCGCTAGTCGGTGTGTGTATCTCCCAAGTCAGACCTGGCAAAATCTTTTGAAGATACTATCCATTCCATCACTTACTCTTCCAAGTCCTTTATCGCCTCTGACAGACTTACAATGTCATCGGTAAAACACAAAGTTTTTATTTATTGTCCTGTCTACGCATGGTTCCCTTCAGCGCTTGTTCAGAGTGAACTATATCAGTCATAAATTAGAACCCTCTCTCTCGCTCCTGATCAACTACTGCTCCCGTTTGACGTCCTTCGGGTAATACAAATGCTGTGTGCTTTCCCTACAATCTCCGCTACCTACAGAATTTCAAAGAGGATATTCCAGTCAAAACTGTCGAATGCTTTCTGGAAATCTACAAAATCTACGGTATAAACGTTAGTTCACCAGTCTTTAACCTTAGAGGATTCTTCAACACCAGATTTACACCTTATGATGCAGACTAAGTAACTTTTATTGAATTCCATTCTCTGTAAACAACACTCGGAACATTCTACCAACCGCTCCGCCCATCGACAACAGAAACCCGCTCCTCGGTCACGGAGTCACTCGAGAACCGTTGTGTGAATGACCTCAGAGCCGGGAAATCTCTTTCCCCCCAGATATTGTTTCACCTTGCAGCAAAGATGGAAATCGCTTGGTGCAAGATATGGACTGTTCACTGATGTGATATGCGATATGCACATGTGCAGGTGGCAGTTATACGTTCTAACAATACCAACACTTGCAAAGTAGGTTAGAAATCAGATTAATAATGTTGCTCACGCGGCATATGTTCGCTTTATCGAGCAACAACAAAGATATTGACTGTGGATGGTATCGTCAGAATGGAAATAATGAAGTCATTGTAAAAAAGTCATTAATTTTGGCACTTATCTTGAATGGATTCCCACGTAGATTTCGTCGAAGTTGTTATGGCTCATCTTGTTGATTCTAGGATGATTCCACTTTGTTAGAAGGTCCAGATCTGTATTTTAGCAATATTTGAAGACCTAACAAATGCGTTTTTCAGGAAATTCTTAATGATCAAACAATCCCAGATCAGAACAATGGTACGGTAGAAATAATTTTTGACTTGGTGTTCGCGGTCCACATTTTTATTAAACTTCTTGCAAATTCACATATACTTCTTCTTAATAGTCACATCATCAAGAAAACAGTTTTGTATCAATCTTCATATATTTAATTTCCACTTTAACCAAACACAAGACACGACTGTTCTTTTACAAAGCGAAATAACAACTTAACTTCTGCAAAGTAAAACTAAGACAGCTCTGTGCGCATTCGCGCGAAAACGGTTACAAGTACGTCAAAGATTATGACAGTCTCGCAGAAATGAATACACACAAGAACCATATCACTGTAATATATCGATACATCGGAGTATCTATACATTAATAAAACCAAATGTGAATATTGTCACAAAAATATGTCTGTTACTTCGCAGAACAGTATTACGATATTACTGGTATCGAGAACTGGGGTTGGAGTGCCATAATGTTCACGTAAATAAAGAACCATTGCAACGTACACAAGGTGTAAAGGTTGCGCATTGACGAAGCTGCCATTTTGACTCGAGTGGTTCATGTGAAGGTGGTCGTGGCAGCGCGACGGGAACTAACAAACTATGAAAGCGGAATGGTAGTCGAAGCTAGACGCATGGGACGTTCCATTTCGAAAATGCTGAGAAATTTCAGTATTTCGAGATGCACAGTGTCAAGAGTGTGCCGAGAATACCACGTCTCGGGCATCACCTCTCATCGCAGACGGCGCAGTGCCCGACGGCCTTCACTTATGAGCGAGATCAGCGGCGTTTGCGTAGAGTTGTCATTGCTTACAGACGAGCAACACTGCGTGAAATAACCTCAGAAATCAATGTGGAACGTACGACGAACATATCGGTTAAGACAGTGCAACGGAATCTGGCGTTAATAGGGTATGACAACAGACGATCGATACGAGTGCCTTTGCTAACGGCACGACATCGTCGGCAGATATCTCCTTTCCTGGGCTCTTAATCATATTGGTCGGACATGACTGGAAAATCGTGGCCTGGTCAGATAAGTCCCAATTTCAGTTGGTAAGAGCTGATGGTAGGGTTTGAGTGTGGCACAGACTCACGAAGCCATGGACCCACGTTGTCAACAAGGCACTTTACAAGCTGATGGTGGCTCTCTAATGGTGTGGGCTATGTTTACGTGGAATGGACTTAGTCCTATGGTCCTATTGAACTGATCATCACTGGATATTTTTTTGTTCGGCTATTTCGAGGCCATTCGCAACCATTCGCGGACTTCAATGGAACTCTTATGGATGAGGATGTCACCGTGTTACAGTTGTTCGCGATCGGTTTGTAGAACATTCTGGGCGATTCGAGGGAACGATTTGGCCACCCAGGTCCCCCGACATGAATCCCATCGGACGTTTATTGAACATAATCGAGAGGTCAGTTGGTGCACAAAATCCTGCAACGGGAACACTTTCGCAATTATGGACAAAGACAGCATAGCTCAATATGTCTGCATGAGACTTCCAACGAGTTGTTGAAACCATGTCACGTCGAGTTGCTTCACTACACCGGGCAAGAGAGATCCGACACGACAGCAGGAGGTATTCCTCGACTTTTGTCGCCCCGGTGTATGGCGGATCAACATCTCCCACGTCTTTGTACCCTTGATCAAATTGTTATCACCACTTCACTATGGCTGGACGCGACATTGCAGTTGATCACACTGCCAGAATTTCACGGTGAATCTTTCGTAAACACTCGTCTCCAATCTTGCAAAGGCCTCGTAGCAGCTGTTGTGGAGGCGAAGTAGCCAGTGTTGTCACGGTATGCCGAGTCTGTGAGGTGGTGAAACAGGTTTTGGTACAGTACTCCCTGCCACCATTACATAGCTATGACTCAGGATCAGGTGGCAAGATAGCAGAACGAAGGTTCTGCAACACTCCAACAAATCAGTAACAAAGCCACACACGTTAGACAAAAGGTTTACTGATCTCTGTGACTTGTCGGTTATTGAAGTCTCCAACACTGCATGTAATATAATACAAAAAAAGGCCCTTAATGGCCAAGTGCGAATAATCGTCGGTAAACTTCACAGTACTTAGCAAATGCAATTTACAACAAGTTTCTGCTCACTTCTAGGAGTTCACAAATCGACGGTCCCTGCCTAAATCAGCCCTGGATGATGATCTGCAACCAAGCGGGCGAGAGCTGTGCTTCTGTCTCCCGAGTAGGCTCCTGTGCGTTGTCATCCGGTCATTCGTGGAGGCGAAGTCGGTATCTCGCGCAAGTGGCAAGTCACTACGGTACTGGTACCAGCTCGCATCTTTGCGCCTGTGGTGCTTTTGCTCCGGCAGTGCCTTGTTTGGACGACACAGCAAGATCTGCGTGCAATTTCGACGTTTTGCCCAACGAGAATCGTATTGTGCCGCTTACGCCAACTTTAGAGTACGTTTTCAGCTGCCAGACCATTTCACTCGCTGAGTGTTATGCGTCTGTTACGGGTACCGGCAGCGTAACGGTGTCTGTAGGAATCCCAGGACACGCACTCGCCTTTTATTGTATGTTGTTGTTGTGGTCTTCAGTCCTGAGACTGGTTTGATGCAGCTCTCCATGCTACTCTATCCTGTGCAAGCTTCTTCATCTCCCAGTACCTACTGCAGCCTAGCAGCCTACATCCTTCTGAATCTGCTGAGTGTATTCATCTCTTGGTCTCCCTCTACGATTTTTACCCTCCACGCTGCCCTCCAGTACTAAATTTGTGGTCCCTTGATGCCTCAGAACATGTCCTACCGACCGATCCCTTCTTCTAGTCAAGTTGTGCCACAAGCTGCTCTTCTCCCCAATCCTATTCTATACCTCCTCATTAGTTATGTGATCTACCCATCTAATCTTCAGCATTCTTCTGTAGCACCACATTTCGAAAGCTTCTATTCTCTTCTTGTCCAAACTATTTATCGTCCATGTTTCACTTCCATACATGGCTACACTCCATACAAATAATTTCAGAAACGACTTCCTGACACCTAAAACTATACTCGATGTTAACAAATTTCTCTTCTTCAGAAACGCTTTCCTTGCCATTGCCAGTCTACATTTTATATCCTCTCTACTTCGACCATCATCAATTATTTTGCTCCCCAAATAGCAAAACTCCATCACTACTTTAAGTGTCTCATTTCCTAATCTAATTCCCTCAGCATCACCCGACTTAATTCGACTACATTCCATTATCCTCGTTTTGCTTTTGTTGGTGTTCATCTTACACCCTTCTTTCAAGACACTGTCCATTCCGTTCAACTGCTCTTCCAAGTCCTTTGCTGTCTCTGACAGAATTACAATGTCATCATCGAACATCAAAGTTTTTATTTCTTCTCCTTGGATTTTAGTACCTATTCCGAACTTTTCCTTTGTTTCGTTTACTGCTTGCTCAGTATACAGATTGAATAGCATCGGGGAGACGCTACAACCCTGTCTCACTCCCTTCCCAACCACTGCTTCCCTTTCATGTCCCTCGATTCTTATAACTGCCATCTGGTTTCTGTACAAAATGTGAATAGCCTTTCGCTCCCTGTATTTTACCCCTTCCGCCTTCAGAATTTGAAAGAGAGTATTCCAGTCAACATTGTCAAAAGCTTTCTCTAAGTCTACAGATGCTAGAAACGTAGGTTTGCCTTCTCTTAATCTTTCTTCTAAGATAAGTCGTAGGGTCAGTATTGCCTCGCGTGTTCCAACATTCGCGTTAGTATTTTGCAGCTGTGACTTATTAAACTGATAGTTCGGTGATTTTCACATCTGTCAATATCTGCTTTCTTTAGGATTGGAATTATTATATTCTTCTTGAAGTCTGAGGGAATTTCGGCTGTCTCATACATATTGCTCACCAGATGGTAGAGTTTTGTCAGGACTGGCTCTTCTTGTAAAACCCCACATTTGTTGCGTAATGTGTAACTTACGTTCTGAAGTCTCTAAGATCTTGTTAGACATGTCGCAGGCGTTCTATGTATAAAGATACGATAGTCAAATCCTGCTACGACAGCCGTCGTCGTATTAGACTCTCCTTATTCCACGGCAGCCCTCAGGTAGAGGAATAAAGAACCAGTGGGTGCGCCCGGCATCTGATAACGCCTACCTGGGCACTGGGACGCCAACTCGGATGGAGGGAGGCGTTCGGCTCGTGCTGACGTTTGATTTGTGACCCGCAGGTACCTGGGCGCCCGGCCGCCCCAAAACACACACCCCCCACCCCTTACCACCCCACAGTGGGGGCCACGCGCCCCGTGGGGGCCCGGCCCTACTGCCGCTCCGCTATTGGAACTACATTATTCATGGGCTAAAATATTTTGTTGCTCCCCGCAGCTTCGGGGCGGTATATTTTTATGAGCACAGCGGTTTCTTTGTCGCCGCGTCGTGTTTGCTTGTTAAAACGTCTACCGCGATTGTGGAAAAGGGCCTTCTCACGTTCCCTTCTGACACACCCGTGCCCGTCCCCGCTTTCCCCACAACTCACATTTTACACCCGCCAACTTTCCGTTGCACCGCCAACCCCCGACGCAGTGCCGGCGCGTCGAGAGCGCGGACACGGATGGATACCATTTCCTGGGAGAATCGCCAGCGCGGAAAGGAGCCGAAATGAGTCCCGTCAATACAATGAATAGCAATGCGGCTTCCGGCAGATCGGTTCCGTGTGGAACAAATTACGGCAGCGATCGCGCACCGCCGGGCGCGGTTATTTGAAAAGCAGAGGCGGTAACGAGTATCGAGCGGCTCTTGCGGATCCTGTTTGTGCTCTGGAGCCTCCGCCGACAGGGGCTGTCGGACGCCGTCCGTTGTATTTGCTAGAACTTCCACTTTATCGCGAGCGCAGAAAGGTAGCTAACTTGCGATCCAGAGAACGTTTTCTCGATTCCCCCAAAGTTCAATCAACTGTTCGTGACTACTGTACTACTTTAGCGTCCTGAACATTGCGGCCCTCTATCAGCATCCCCTGAAGAAAGAAAGCCTGTGCGCCCGTCTGTGACGTCACGCACGTAGTCCCGTGTCCGAGCACGGCTAGCGATGTGACGTATTGCTCAGTACGTCTGCATGGTTTCGAAACTGAGTAGTACGTTTATTTGTGTGGGAATCTTCCGCAGCAGATATTATGTACAAATTATTGTTTTTTCTCGTCTTAACCTTATTGCAATTTAAGAGAAGGTTTTCATCACAACCATTTTGTTTTTATTTGCAGACCTTCCCGTCTTAAGTTTAATGAAGTTTAAAAAAAGATTCGGCAGGAGACTTTAGCATAAAGCACCTTCTTGTGGTCATTGGTACCTCTTCCTCTGGTCTACATGTTTTAAAATGCACTGTTTTTTCTTTCGTTCATAGCGGAGATTAGAAGCTGAAAAAAATGTACTTGCACAAGCGCTAAGTGTGGAACAAGTGAAACTACAGTTCCATTTCTTTTGCGGAATTTAAGAAAGTTAAGTACAAAAATTCACCACAAAAGAAAAAGCGAGTTTTTGAAAGAGAAATCGCTCAAGATAAAAGTGCAGCCACGGTTTTTTTCCGAGTCTATCTTCCGCTTACAACGTAGGAAAAAGCAGTGAACTTCAAAACATGTAAACAAGAGCAAATGGCAGTGAACGCAGACGATGATTTTTAAATCCAAGCTAAACACGTCTGCTGAGAAATTTCTTTTAAATTGCAATAATCTTAAGGCAGCAAAGAGAAGAAGAAGAACAGATGTTGAAGTTATTGTTCTTCACAGTTTGTGTAGCTTCCACTACAAAAACACGTCTCCATTCAAATGTCCCACTTGTTCAAGATGAGTATGTTTATTGTTGCCAGAAAGTCACGAAAGGCCTACTTTGTAAATTTCGCCGAATTCGCTTTTTTCAGTCGGCTGACTGTATTTCAGTAAATATTTTAAAATTATGTTATAGACAGCATCAAATCAACGATTACCAATAAAAATTTCACTTTCTTAGCCTTAAAATTTATGAAGAGAGAATGATTTCATTCTCTTTGATGCTCACATTGACAAAAGACAAACAATGAATAAACTTATATTGTCCTAATTGTAGTTGTATAGTTAGCTTACATGTAACATGAAGCGAAAACAATTTTCATTAACTTTCTTCCCCATTATTGAAACTCCTTTACAACTAGAGCTGGGCAAGAAATCAAGTATCTTGTAGAAATAATAATGTGCAAGACATCAATGTTTTCACAATCACAACTTTAAAGCATCTCGCTGTGATTTCAGTCAAGCTGGATCACAAGTAACAACTAGACGCTGCATTTAAACATTATAATGTTCATTCCCACGTATCACCTGACGTTCATACCTTGTCCTAAGAACTTAGTTTCGTGTTATGAATGCATAACCTTCCTATGGTTGAAGAAGTGACAGAAGAAGTTAATTTTCTGTGACAAAAATTTTACAGTTGATGTTTTACCTGGCTGCAGCACTGATATGTTTGGGTAGTGAATGATGCACGATATTTAACACCCCTCACCCCTTTCCCAAATCTGTGTAGTGTGGCCCAAGGTTTAGGTTACGCCGAGAGAGAATTCAACAGAGACCTGGTGAAGTCAACAAATATGAAAGCCAAATAGAGGCAACAGATTTGTTGTGGTAACAGATTGAGTTATGGCATAACCTAATATTTACATTGACACCATAGTTGAACACAGTTTACACTCGTTAAAAACAAAAAAAAAAACAAAAAAATACCGCAACGTTATTTCGGAAAAGATTTATCAGATAATGGACAAACAAAAAACACCTATAACTCAAATTTACTATACAGGGTGAGTCACGTAACGTTACCGCTGGATATATTTCGTAAACCACATCAAATACTGACGAACCGATTCCACAGACCGCACGTGAGGAGAGGGGCTAGTGTAATTGTTTAATACAAACCATACAAAAATGCACCGAAATATGTTTTTTAACACAAACCTACGTTTTTTTAAATGGAACCACGTTAGTTTTGCTAGCACATCTGAACATATAAACAAATACGTAATCAGTGCCGTTTGTTGCATTGTAAAATGTTAATTACATCCGGAGATATTGTAAGCTCCTCACGTTCGGTCTGTGGAATCGGTTCGTCAGTATTTGATGTGGTTTACGAAATATATCCAGCGGTAACGTTAGGTGACTCACCCTGTATAATACCATCAATAGTTTATAAAAGTAAGCTACTTAAATGTTCAAGAACAACTTATGTGCCATCTTATGGCAATTCTGCGAAATACGTAAACTAGGGTGTGTGCTATCCCAGCACAGCAGCAAAGGGTTAATGAAATGACGATGGAAGAAAAGAATGCTTACCTACATTCAGCACCTAATTTTAACTGCATTGACCAAAAATTCAAGAGAAGCTTACAAGCCTTTAAATGCAATCTATTTTAAAAATCAAAAGCAAATTGTGATTGCTGGCAGTGTTAACACCCGAAAGAGTGCACTCTGCTGAATTAAAATTGCTACACCGCGAAGATGACGTGCTACAGACGCGAAATTTAACCGACAGGAAGAAGATGCTGCGATACGCAAATGATTACCTTTTCAGAGCATTCACACAAGGTTGGCGCCGGTGGCGACGCCTACAACGTGCTGACATGAGGAAAGTTTCCAAACGATTTCTCATACACAAGCAGCAGTTGACCGGCGTTGCCAGATGAAACGTTGTTGTGATGCCTCGTGTAAGGAGGAGAAATGCGTACCATCACGTTTCCGACTTTGATAAAGGTCGGATTGTAGCCTATCGCAATTGCGGTTTATCGTATCGTGACATTGCTGCTCGCATTGGTCGAGATCCAATGAATTAGCAGAATATGGCATCGGTGGGTTCAGGGGGGTAACACGGAACGCCGTGCTGGATCCTAACGGCCTCGTATCACTAGCAGTCGAGATGACAGGCATCTTATCCGCATGGCTGCAACGGGATCGTGCAGCCACGTTTCGATCCCTGAGCCAACAGATGGGGACGTTTGCAAGACAACAACCATCTGCAGGAACAGTTCGACGACGTTTGCAGCAGTATGGACTATCAGCTCGGAGACCATGGCTGCGGTTACCCTTGACGCTACATCACAGACAGGTGCGCCTCCGATGGTGTACTCAACGACTAACCTGGCTGTACGAATGGCAAAACGTCATTTTTTCGGATGAATCCAGGTTCTGTTTACAGCATCATGATGGTCGCATCCGTGTTTGGCGACATCGCGGTAAACGCACATTGGAAGCGTGTATTCGCCATCGCCATTCTGGCGTATCACCCGGCGTGATGGTATGGGGTCCCACTGGTTACACGTCTCGGTCACCTCTTGTTCGCAATGACGACACTTTGAACAGTGGACGTTACATTTCAGATGTGTTACGACCCGTGGCTCTACCCTTCATTCGATCCCTACGAAACCCTACATTTCAGCAGGATAACGCACAACCGCATGTTGCAGGTCCTGTATTGAGCCTTTCTGGATACAGAAAATGTACCTGTACACGCCATCCAAGCTCTGTTTGACTCAATGCCCAGGAGTATCAAGGCCGTTATTACGGCCAGAGGTGGTTGTTGTGGGTACTGATTTCCCAGGATCTATGCACCCAAATTGCGTGAAAATGTAATCACATGTCAGTTCTAGCATAATATATCCGTCCAATGAATACCTGATTGTCATCTGCATTTCTTCTTGGTGTAGCAACTTTAATGGCCAGTAGTGCATATGATAATGGATAAGCTAAAGAGGTTTGTCTCGGAAACGACTAGGCATACAGGCATGGAATTTTTCCTGCAGATTTGTTGAGACAAATCTACCACCAAAATAACAGCGCAGCCTGTGCAAAAATTGTATCGATTTCAAAGCAGTTCATAAATAGCACTATTGGTTGTAAGCTGATATGGACAATATAAAGCCAGTTTTCAGAGACCTATCTGACAGAACTTTTACAGAGGTACCTCTGCTGTTCAGCACAGAATCAAATATGTAATATTCCAGTAAAATAAAACTAAAAAAGTGTAAATATGTTAGGTAAGAATCTTATTTTCTTCTCATCATCTTGTACTGTATAAACCAATGTAAAGTGAAAGACAAGAAAATTAAGTTGGAAATTGCTCTTTTGTCAGTCTGCGCCAATGATATAACAATACACGTCTGAAATAGTGTGTTTCATTGCTGCATGTATGACACTAAAGCAAAAACAAAAGAACAGTTTCACACATTAAATTCTATTTATGTTAAGTGGAAAAATTAATTAGAAATAGTTTGCAGTTTTCACTGGGTATTCTTTGAAATTCTGTTTCCATTAATTTTTTTTTTTTTTTTTTACAATAGTTATTCAGAACTATGTTAACACCAGGCCAAACAACATTTTTCATTATTATGTGAGATGAATGTCCACTGGGGCAAAATCCATGAAATAATACAATGTCAGTTTCTCTGATTGCAGCAAGTGATATTGCACGCAGTAGAATGTTGATTCCTGCAGGAAAGAAAATATCGTTCATGATCTTTAAGTAATTTTCATATGTCAAAATAAGTACAAACAACAACATTCAAAACAGTGTCTGATGGATATTTCAATACTCCATTGTCAAATTGCTGTATTAAACTAAGATGTTCATTTATAGGCAACTCTTTATCAATAGCAATTTCACTAAGGCAAATCTCACGTCTCAACATTTTTGTTACTGTGTGAGCCAAATAGCCTGGAATGTAAGTTAAAGCCGGCCAGTGTGGCCGAACGGTTCTATGCGCTGGAACCTCGCGACCGCTACTGTCGCAGGTTCGAATCCTGCCTCGGACATGGACGTATGTGATGTCCTTAGGTTAGTTAGGTTTAAGTAGTTCTAAGTTCTAGGGGACTGATGACCTCAGATGTTAAGTCCCATAGTGCTCAGAGCCATTTGAACCATTTTGTAAGTTAAAGAAGATGTCACGTCTGTCAGTAACAAAATGTCTTCCTCATTTACACTGACTTCTATGACTACAGAATCTGTTCCCTCAATTTCTGAAAACATAAGATTTTTAATGGAAGCAAGTGAATAGCACTTTGAATGTGAAGCTTCTTTTCTGCTTCATAAACCCGTGTCACTGGACCTGCTAGTTGGCTGTATTTCCAAAAACGCCGCTCGAGCACATCTGTTTAAAGCTTGGATGTTAATAAATACTGCATACCTAGCCCTCCAGTGCAATAATAATGAATTTCTATAATGGCATAATTGTATTTCTTGTGAGAAATTCACTTGACAGACCTTTAGCTTTCCACACATCTAGCCAGGCTATAAAATCTTGCAAAAATTTCATAGTGACACTATAAGCTGTCAAAGGATTCACATATGGATTCTGCTTGTGTTTCCCTTTAAACACTGACTTGACATTCATTGCCTAAAACCATCGTATTAGTATTTAATGTACTCAGCTGTTGATGACCCATGTTTCAAATTGAATTTACTGCTACCTACTTCAAGGCTCTCTGAAATATGTTGATTAAATATTTACAACACCAGCTTCATGCTCTGTTTCTCTAATGATGCGGGGCAAAGTAATTTCGGATTAAGTGTACGACTAACAGTGGAGCTGGAATCTATGTCGTGTAATGTGGAGCTCCATGTTCAACAATGGCCCTTGAACGGTGTGTCTACATCTACATCTACATCTACATCCATACTCCGCAAGCCACCTGACGGTGTGTGGTGGACGGTACCTTGAGTACCTCTATCGGTTCTCCCTTCTATTCCAGTCTCGTATTGTTCGTGGAAAGAAGGATTGTCGGTATGCCTCTGTGTGGGCACTAATCTCTCCGATTTTATCCTCATGGTGTCTTCGCGAGATATACAAAGGAGGGAGCAATATACTGCTTGACTCTTCGGTGAAGGTATGTTCTCGAAACTTTAACAAAAGCCCGTACCGAGCTATTGAGCGTCTCTCCTGCAGAGTCTTCCACTGGAGTTTATCTATCATCTCCGTAACGCTTTCGCGATTACTAAATGATCCTGTAACGAAGCGCGCTGCTCTCCGTTGGATCTTCTCTATCTCTTCTATCAACCGTATCTGGTACGGATCCGACACTGCCGAGCAGTATTCAAGCAGTGGACGAACAAGCGTACTGTAACCCACTTCCTTTGTTTTCGGATTGCATTTCCTTAGGACTCTTCCAATGAATCTCAGTCTGGCATCTGCTTTACCGACGATCAACTTTATATGATCATTCCATTTTAAATCACTCCTAATGCGTACTCCCAGATAATTTATGGAATTGACTGCTTCCAGTTGATGACCTGCTATATTGCAGCTAAATGGTAAGGGATCTTTCTGTCTATGTATTCGCAGCACATTACACTTGTCTACATTGAGATTCAGTTGCCATTCCCTGCACCATGCGGCAATTCGCTGCAGATCCTCCTGCATTTCAGTACAATTTTCCATTGTTACAATCTCTCGATATACCACAGCATCATCCGCAAAAAGCCTCAGTGAACTTCCGATGTCATCCACAAGGTCATTTATGTATATTGTGAATAGCAACGGTCCTACGACACTCCCCTGCGGCACACCCGAAATCACTCTTACTTCGGAAGACTTCTCTCCATTGAGAATGACATGCTGCGTCCTGTTATCTAGGAACTCTTCAATGTGTCGAAACACATGTGCCTCGACCTGCATCCTATTTTGTCGTCAGCTCTGCCACAGATTGCTGCGTATCCTGGATTACACAGTCCACGATTCTGCCACGGAGTGGTCGTGCAATATTATACGGCTTACCTGTTATTTCTACATCCTTCTACCACTTTCCATAGCTGTTCACGACAGTAGTACGCCTACAGGCGACCAGCTTCGACGTTCCAGAGATTCCCGTCTCCAGACGCACCGCCACAATATCTTGCGCTTTCTCAAAACCGCTTATATCAGTGTATTTTCGCATTCGCGGCCCGTATCTTCGCTGCAGTGACTGCCTGTGCCGCTTACATTCTTTCCTTAGTGCGTGACGCGCCCGCAGCTCCTCGCGCTGGCCAGTGGCCACGGTATTGCGGCCAGTCGGCTCACACCTCGGCCCCTCGCCGGGCAGGGAGCGCAGGCTGGAGCGCCGGTGGGACGCTGTGGGCTCTCGTGGGCAAGAAACGCCGGCCGCGACTGGAGCACGTGCAATCGATTTACGGATCGTGACGCGGCCAGCTGCGGGCGGCAGCATCGGCACTGCACGACCGCGCAGTCACGACCCTCGCTGCCCGACATTCTCCATCTCGCAGGCCCGACTCGTTTTGCTCCCTTCTTTCTCCCTACGAGAAAGAAATGGACTTCGGCAGAATAATGTTTAACTTATCCGTAGAATTACAGCCACGTTACGGTCTACGTCTTAGAGATTATCGAACGTATGGACTCATTCCATCGATGTACAGTACAGTGGAAGAAAATCGAGGATCGCCACATTAGAAACACGACGCAATGTTGCTGCATAGCGTGACTCACTTGTAAAAAGTAAAGCCGTGTAGCATGTTTGGCTGGGAGACCTCAGGGGCATCCTTCGTGCACACTGGCACCTTACCTTTACCAAGTGTGAGACTCGTGTGGTAAGTGTATCTGAGATCTGTAGCGGGTGTGTGAGTGAAGCCCAGTGTCGTGGGTTTTCGTGATGTGTGATGATGTGAGGAAGGGGAGGCTGAAACCCACGGCCGGCACGCAGGCTGCCTCTTTCGGATGGCACCCAGGTGGCCGCCGAGCTTGACGTCTTCATCCGTCACTGCAGGAAGGAACGGCTTGGCATTAGACCCAGGACATTCGCTGCAAGTCTAATGATCAGGAACTTTGCGCCTTCCTCCGACTTGCTGCAAAGGCGAAGGAACAAGAGCTCGTGGCGTACCCGGGCGGTTAGCCATCCAAGAACCGGTTGCGTCAGAAGTGGGGTGTCGGCCGTTATCGGGCCGGCCCCACATATTTAAACACGAGCGCAGCCAGCTAATCCGCCATGTTTCCTGCAGCCACCCCCGTGGCACGAAGGCGCCGCCAATGAGATGGAAGCACCCCCTCTCCAGAGCCGCAGCACGGGTCAACATTCGTGCACAGAGCTCCTTTTTGTCTGTTTGCCAGTTGAATAACTTTTATCGGCTTTCATAGTGGTCAGAGCGCAATAGAATTGTGTTGAATATTTGTGTATATCTCTACATTGAAATTTGACCATATCTATCGATACATCTTCTCGGTAATGTGAGGTTCAGATGATATGTCACCTGAAGACTAGAATGGGCTAGGGTTCCGTCATCCTGGAAGTACATATCCATCCTTGCAACGAAAGGAACCTCTTCCAATAACAGTGGAAGCCAGTTTTCAAGGATTTAGACAAAGGAAGCAGGTAAGATAGTGCGTTAAGGCAACGGGTCCAGTCATCTGAATGTCAATTATACCACAATACACTTTGAGAGAGACGTGTTCTTCGAAAACTCTCCCCGCAAAGGGATGTGGATTTCCGACGGACTGCCGATGTGAGTCACGAGTGTTAGTGGTGCCGCCGCGTATGACAGCGGCTTCCTCAGTAAACGGTACGTACGGGATTACTGGGCAATTTATAATTAGCCGACCACAAATATCTAATCGTCTACCTTCAGCTACATCTCTAAGGTGTTGAGCACAGTGTAAAAGATAACAACAGAGAACCTGCATACCTAATGTCCGCCATGTTCTTCCCTGTGTAACTTCCGCAAGTTCAGAAATTCTCTATGTGCATGCTGAAGGATCACGTTCTGTCAATCGAATACTGCCCCCTACTTCAGCCACACTCAGTCCCTCTGCGCGATAAGGTGATGTATAACTGGTGAACGCTGCATCACTCTCACGCAATTCAACGGAAAAGCTAGTAACCACTCTTGTGTCTGGTGCTCTACAGTAAGGAAATCTTCTAACCAATTTCGATTACAAAATCCGTACACATATTCCATACCGACAGTCAATACCGCAGTTGAAACATTCAATTATGCAAGCTCAAGGACATTTCACAACATGAGCTTCAAAACAAAATGTAAAGCGATGGCAAAACTTTACAAACTACAGCAACAGCAGACGAAGTAAAATCTTATGTCCGTAATCAGATGTATCACATTCGAAAGAACAAGTACCACACATTCAAATAATTGATTCGCCTCGATGGGTAATGAATCCACCACATTCAGTACGAATGCACAATTACGTCCGACCTCCTGCGGGAATCTCAAAGTAGAAGGACTTCGGATAGGTGGCGCTAGTCCGCGGAGGTGCGATAGACACTGCGCTGGAGACGCCTAGTGGTTAACGCGGATGCCTAGTAAGTAGAAGACCCCAGGTTCCAATCCCGAACCGTACACATTTTCACTCGTCTCCGCTGAGGCTGCACAGTCCTGATGCAGGTGATATCATTAGTCAGTTCACTTTCCTTTCCTTTCTCTCCTCTTCTCCTTCAATTAGCTTTCAGTTGAATTACTCGATACCACGACCTCCCATACTATTTAATGTTCTTCCTCATTCACCCCGTATGCAAACTAGTTTATGTTGTTAGTGCTAACAGATGTATAATTTTTATTTATTCTCGTACAGTATCTCAGCCAGTACCTCACTAATGCCTACTGAACAGAGTACGTAAATACAGTAGTGAGGCCACGGGCCACGGCACCTGCTACTCCTAGACGTGGCGTCGGGCAAGCTGTCCCAAGTGAGGGTGGCAGGTGACTTACCGTTCTGTTTCTCCTGCGAACCCGCCTCGGGTGGGGCGTTGACCAGGGGCGGACGAATGCAGCCCATCTAGTGGCGGCCTGCGGAACTGACACGGATTAGTTTCCCTGCACTACTTCGCCTCCACTTCATACGTAAAATATAACTGCCTAGTGTGCTGAATCAGTGGCTGTAGGTAAACTGTTCACTGCGCGGACCTGCTGGGCGCGATAGGGGAGGGGGTACTCAAAGAAAGCACAATGTCAAACCAGGGATCGGTACATGGTATGTGAGAATACTGGAAAAAGAAGGAAAACCTGGAAAGCTTCAGAGGCAGGTGGCACGAAATAATATTAAGGAGCTGGGAGTTGCTGGAATGGGATGGACTCGGAGAATGTGAGTAAAATGTAGAATTCGCAACAGAACTGATTTATGGCTGTAAGGGTGAAAGGGGAAAGAAATATATACCGCTTATGCAGGTGTACACGCCGACTTCTGAACACGACGAACGGATCGTGGAGGATACTCACGACACAGTAGACAAAATGGACAAAAAATGGTTCAAATGGCTCTGAGCACTATGGGACTTAACAGCAGAGGTCATCAGTCCCCTAGAACTTAGAACTACTTAAACCTACCTAACCTAAGGACATCACACACATCCATGCCCGAGGCAGGTTTCGAACCTGCGACCGTAGCGGTCGCGCGGTTCCAGACTGAAGTGCCTAGAACCGCTCGGCCACACCGGCCGGCCAAAATGGACAATTTAGGATGCTGCAAAGCAATAACGTGTGGAGAAGAAAGGAACCATACGCAGCTATGGCATGGAAGGAAGTGTGAGGTTACTTTTCGTCGTATGTGAGTGTGAGGGGGTAGGGGGAGGGGGTGTACGCTCTTACTTCTCATTACTACTTCCTGTTTGGCTGACCATCTTCATTTGCCACACATGCTGCCCCGCTGCTTGCCGGACAGCGATTTAAATAAGGTCTCCAATAAACCAGTAAACAGTTCTGAAATACAGGGTTATTCTAAATGGTGGACGCATTTTCAAAACTTCGTATTTATTCAAGCACAAATCCAAAATGAACAAGCTTTACACAAATGAAAAGAAGAAGTTCCAAACAATTTTTTTCATGATGTTTGAGATCAATTTAATAAATGTAATAACTTGTAACAATTTGTAATTAATTAGTTTTTAATAATTATGTGATAAATGTTATAAATGTTCAATGTGGCCACCGTTGGCGGCACGGCAAACATTGACTTGATAGCCAAACTCGTCCCACGCACACGAAAGCGTATCTGCTGTTACTGAGTGCACGGCGGCGGCGATCCGGTTCCGCAGATCGTCCAGAGTGCTTGGTAGAGGCGGGACATGAACAGCTTCCTTCACATAACCTCATGAGAAATAGACGCAGGGTGTGAGATCAGGAGATCTCGGTGGCCAGAAGTGTAGAGCCAGGTCCTCTGCGACCGTTCCAGCACTGAGGCCATTTGGGCTAAGCTGCAGGCTGATGGAAAATGAAGACCTGGGAATCTTCCATAACTTGGGGGAACAGCCTTTGTTCCAACATCTCCATGTTTGTGATTCCCATTACAGTTCTTTTCACAAAGACAAATGGTCCACAAACCTTTTTACGCGATGCGGCACAGAACACGTTGATCTTTGGTGAATCTCTTTCAAGTTGCAATGGTGAATGTGGTTGTTCCAAATCCAATATCTGAACATTGTGTCTGTTCACTTTTCGACCAAGGTGGAACCTCCCTTCATTGCTAAAAATAACACGCTGTACAAATGCATCATCCTCCATCTTTGCTAGGACATAGCCACAAAATGTGAGACTCTTCTCTTTGTAATTGGGGTTGAGAGCCTGCACAAATTGTAATAGGTAGGGCTTGTACAGCAAAAGCCGTCTCAGAACTTTCTATACAGTTGGTTCTGGTATTCCAAGTTCTCGACTGGCTGCATTGGTAGACTTACTGCAACTACGCACAAAACTTTTTGAAACCGTCCGACATCATCCTCTGACACATGCAATCGGCCTGCCTTTTTTTTCCTTTGCACACACGCCCAGTCTGTTTAAACTGCTTAAACCAACGGCTCGTGCTTTTGCGAGTTGGTGGTTGAATAGCGAATTTGGTACGAAACGCCCGCTGCACTCACTATTCGCGAACTCTAGAACGCAGGAAACCTTGTGCTCCACAGTCGCCATCTCACTCACAACTGAGAGTGAAACGGAAGGACGGCCCTATTGCCGCGCGAACTCTACCGGCCGCTTGTGAAACCATCACCGCCCGCCCGCCGCCGCCCACCAAAACTTTGAAACTTCCTCTTATCATTAGTATAAAGCTTGTTCATTTTGGAGTTGTCCTCGAATGCATACGAATTTTTGAAGATGGGTCCATCATTTAGATTTACCCTCTAAATATAAACGAACAAACTACTGAATAACAGGGATACCACTTTAATACCTGGAGAAGAAAGAAAATGAAACGTCCCCTTTGAAAATTAAGAATGATTGTGCTGGTAAACTTCTACGTTATTTGATACAGAAACAGCTGAGTAAAACTGAACGTACTCAGATATTTCTCTCTTTACTTATTCTGATCACCACTAAACTGACACACAATATACTAAGCGGAACAAAATCTGACTTTCAATAATCCCTACAAAAGAATGGCCATGACCAGCGATAACCTATACCTTTCATAAATCACTTACCTCACAAAAAACTTCGTTACTCGAACAACTGCAGTACAGAGAGCGCCAGTACTGCCAGCTAAATAAAAGATTCTAACTACTGAAGGCACTAACTAGTGATAGACATAGTTAGCAAATGAAAGACTTTGATAGAGAGCCGTGCGGGATTAGCCGAACAGTCTCAGGCGCTGCAGTCATGGACTATGCGGCTGGTCCCGGCGGAGGTTCGAGTCCTCTCTCGGGGATGGGTGTGTGTGTTCGTCCTTAGGATAATTTAGGTTAAGTAGTGTGTAAGTTTAGGGACTGATGACCTCAGCAGTTTAGTCCCATAAGATTTCACACACATTTGAACTTTTTTTTTAATAGAGAACAAACAATGTATTTACCTTAATTGCCTTCAAAAGTCATAATGTATATATAATTTTGTGACATCCTATCAAACAAATTACCTATTTCTGACGAACACACGTCCAGATCGTCCGCGCAAAACTCCGGCATCTCTCTCCCCATATCCACCACTGCTGGCGGCTCACCTCCAACTGCGCAACGCTACGCGCTGTTCACATCCAATTGCCCAACACTACACAAGCGAATATTCCAATAATGAGTGCAACCAGCCAGAGACTGTACACAGCGCAGTCAGCGATTTTCATACAGAGCACTACGTGGCGTTACCAACATAAAAACCTAAACAGCCTACTAACAAAACAACGTAAGTTTGGCTGATCTTCATGTAAATGTCTAAACAAGGCTGCATATCTGCCAACACGTTCTGATAATGGCTGGAAAGTGAAACGCAGTTAAACATTGTGACCTGGGAGAAACAGAGAACAGGACATCAATCACCCTGATACATTCACACTTACTCGCTTGCTACGAAATGTATCTTGCTAACTAAATGTATCTAGTAGGAAAAACGTTCAGCATATAACTGCCTTTCTAACGAACATTAATAGGCTATATAGAGATAAGCATAGTTTTCCATGCAAGCGTTCTGCCTCGCTTCCGTGGAACATAGAACATCGGCCAGTATTGTCTATTGTCTGGACGCTTCCGCCGTCTGCTAAGTTGCAGCCAAGAGCGGACTCCTGTAACATAGTTTCTTAGAGATGTGGCATCCGTTTTGCACTCAACTGTTGGATTTCTAACTGAGCGAACAGACGATATCCAATTTCACAGTCTACCCTTTTATTAATTTTAACTCGAGACTTCTTTAATAGGAGTCCTTACACATCCTTCTTTCCTACACTTTCTTATTAAACCAGAAAGCTCACTGTGCTATTTTTTGTAGCATTAGGATTCGTGATTTTGCTCCAAGTCTGGTTCCACTATTACGGCCCCTAAAAGGGCTGCCCTGGGATCGGCTGCAAACTGTTCTCGCCACACTGGAGTCACGTGCGACACAAGCAGACCCCGCAATCTTGTCATCTCACAAGGTGAATGAATCCTAGTGAAAAATATATGGCTAAAAACCGGGGAGGGGGGGGGGGGGGGGAGCGGGAGAGGGATTTGCGCTTAAAGGCGCCAGGTAACAGCTGTGGAACCAAAATTATTTTATGCTGGAAGATAGTTACATAAGTAGACACTACAGAAATACATATTACCAGTTGCAGATATTAATAGCGACTGTTTGTTATTTATAACAGAAATAGAAATAAGTACGAAAAAGCTGATAGTGCTAATCTGGCGAAGATGGTGGACGCAGATAAGGTAAGATTATGGGAAGAAAACACATTCTAAATGCTGTCACATGAGTTTCTTAACATGCTGCGAACAAGGGACCACAAGATAATGTCGAGTATTACAATATACTGAAATAAGGAATCATTAAAAAAGAGCAGAAAAGTGTAGGATTTGTAAAGGCAAAACGACAAATGAGACATGGGTGAGAATGGAAATGATTTCAAAACTAGAGGAGAGAATAAAATTAAAAAATAGAAACAATCAGGTTTCAACTAACATGTGCAGGAGGTTGAATGGCAAATTATGTAGAGAAAGAGTGGCAGCTAGGGAGAAATGGGTACACGGGGTCTGCGAAACAATGAAAGATATGTGTGAGTCACTATACAGACAAAGAATTTTGCTAAGAATTCTTGTGGAAATACCGTGACGAAGTCCTCCAGAAATTTAAGGATTATTTAAAACAGCTATGTGACACAATCACAAAACAATTCCGAAACTCGAATGATGGACGAAGATGAGAAAGGGCCACCAATCAAAATGAAAGAGGTAAGGTGTGCAATACATACAATGAAAAACGGAAAGCAGTAGGTAGTGATCTAGTGCATTGAAAAATTCTACAACGTTTGGTGAAAAAGAAAGAACTGAACAGCTTGGCGACAAATGACGGTGCTGACTCGCGCGCTGAAGTAGGTGTGATGCAGCGAACGGTACGGGCCGACGCGAAGAACAACATGCGGAGTCCCACTGTGCACCGCGGCCTTGATGTGTGCGTGCACAGCTGGTGACGGGCCGGGTGTAGAGCCGCAACCTCGGCAGCTGGCTGTTCCACGTGGCCAGCAGCGGGTGGAGGCTGGGCCACTGGCTGGAAGGCACCGAGCCAGGCGCGTTCGGACTGAGTGCAGACGGCAGACACGCATCTAGTGTGGACAGCATCTGTCGGCGGCAGCCTGTTGACTCATTTCTAATCGTGGAGTGGTGTAGACCTCCCTCCGTAGCTGGCTGCTGATGAAACCTGACGCTACCTCTGTCGCCCCACCGTGACGTCACGGCCCTAGCCTTTCCATCGCGTCTTTTTCACATCCTGGCTGCGTAGTGTCAGTCTAGCAATAAAAGGAGCATTTTCTGTTATGCCTGCACGATCTACTTCAGCGTCTTACGTAAAGACATCTAACCGGCCACTGTGCTGTGGTTTCTTGCGTCAGCCTGTTGACACATCTCCAGCTTGGTTGGTCACGAGACGTTTTTGTTGTTAGAGGCAGAGCAGTGCTGCAACAGAATGACAGATATGTTCAGGTTAGGCAAACAGAGAACCAGAGAACTAGTAAATCCATTGAGGACAGGACCATTAGCCTCATTCCTCATGATGTTAAATTTATGGTAACGAAAGCGAACAAAATGCTGGAAAAGGTAATGGAGCAGAATTTGGTCAGGATGAAGTTTGGTTTAGAAGGAACACAGGGGCATAATATACAACTCCTGGGAAATACGCTAAATGGTTTACAGAGAAGCAAAGTGAATTTTTCATGTGTTTCATAGAACTGGAAAGCTTGAAAACACAATGAGTGAAAAAAGAATAGGTTGGGAATATAGATTGCTGTGTACACAGTTCCGCGTAGTCAGTGCGTACACAACTTTCCCACTAGAGCGTGCCCCGCTAAGCACAACAGCGCAGGCCCAGCGCTGGTCCTTCTCCGCACTACGAGATGGCGCTGCCATGGAGACGGACCAAATTCTGCTTCTGCCAATCCACGTATTAATATGTTACGCAGCCAATGAGATTGCTGCTAATGTAGAACCTTTTCTCCTCGTGGAACATTCTCGCACAGTGATACATGAATGTGCTTGGTATTATAACGAGTGTACAGGCCTCCGATTAGTCAGTCTGCATTTGCCTGCACCAGTCTGTAGCAGTCTGCATTAGTATGTACGAGTTCTACATTTGTCTGTATCAGTATATAGTCAAGTTTCAGTCTGCACCTAATAACATTTCCATATTCCTGTACATAGCCATGAATATAAATGTAGACACTTTTGTCAAGTAACAGAGATATATGTGAGAGTAAGATTAACGTACCAATACCAAAGGAACTTCAGATTGTCAATTGTAAATAGCATGCAGGACCAAGTTAAGTAATTTTTATGCTTGTTATTATTTTAATAAATGTGTGTGAAAATTAATCATGTTCTGTTTAAAGTTGGTCACCGTCAGTCTGTTACTCTGAGCGTGCAAGTGGCATTTCTGTCGTCTGACCTAACGGCAGAAGATAAACACGCCACGATAAGACACTTGTCTACTTCATTAGAGCGACAAGTCAAATAATCTGATGGTGAGTGTACTGAAGGTCTTACACTATGCACACCACATAGATGTTTTGTAAACTCACTGTAAAAAAATGGTTCAAATGGCTCTGAGCACTATGGGACTCAACTGCTGAGGTCATTAGTCCCCTAGATCTTAGAACTAGTTAAACCTAACTAACCTAAGGACATCACAAACATCCATGCCCGAGGCAGGATTCGAACCTGCGACCGTAGCGGTCTTGCGGTTCCAGACTGCAGCGCCTTTAACCGCACGGCCACTTCGGCCGGCAAACTCATTGTACTTCAATGCAATTTCTTTTCACAATTAATTGAGCAAATGTGATTGAGCCCTGCCCACTAGATTACCAGACGGTAAAACTTATGAGATGAAGATTAAAATGTTTGAAGTCATGGTGCTTCTAGCAATGGATGATAAAGAATATAGGAAATAGTAGACCTCAGTGAAGCTGACAGGAAGAGTTATAGATTGAAAATTAATAGATATAAATAATGGCTCTAGATGGGGATGAGATGTTAAACATAATGTAACTGAGAAGCATTACAATATATACAGAGCATTAAATAGCTAGAAAGCAGTGTACAAAGCAATTGGAAATGCAACAAAGAAATGAGAATGAGGACACAAAAGATGAAGGGAGCATTTTGTAAGAAAAGGACAGTTTCTTACAGCAATGTAGGCAAAAGTAGTAGGACAGTAGTGTTTCTGGCACATTTTGTTAGGGCCGTTTGCATATGTTCAGGAGCAGGCATACATTCAGGGTCAATCTTGAATGATTTATGGCCCTCTTCCCCACCCCTTAACCTACTGTTATGCTAAGTAGCTTATGACCTCCTCACTGTTGATTTATGACCCCTGGGGTAATCTGTCCTACTGAGAAACCCATCAACTCTACCCATCTCACATCCCTTTCCCAACCTCAGTGAGCACACTTTAGATATCAAATTGACTGCTTAATTAAACTGATAAATTATGTAACCCCTCCCCCTCTGGGAAATCCCCCAGCCCTCCTCCCACCACCACCTCACGACCACCTCCTACACCTGCAAATTGGCGGGATAAGGACTCAGTCTGTGCTGGGGAGGAAGTATCTCATGACAGGAAATTCAAATCAATGCCAACTGCATAACAAAGAATATACTGTTTATTTACAAAATTCAATTTTCAGGGTTTGGGTCTTTCTTTTATTTGGTTATAATTCATCATTCTCTGCTGTTTTGAAAGAGGCAGGTTGTGTAAAATACATAAAAAAGAAGTAATTAAACAGATCACTTTTTTCTCTGATCTTATGGTGAATACCATCAAAATGAAACACTAGCCATACTGAACTACACTGTGACAGACCGCTCTGAACATATCTGGCTAAAAGAAAACTTCCAGTTGGGTCACTGACTGCTGGGTCAATCACATCGAACTGTGCATGCCACTGGTCAGCGACCACTGCAGCAGAGGAACCTCGCTAACCCTCTATAAACCGAGCATCAAGTAACGGCATCCATTTGAAGTTTGATACCAGACCCACATTCTGCCTCTCTCTCTCTCTCTCTCTCTCTCTCTATCTCTCTCTCTCTCTCTCTCTCCCCTCTCTCTTCCACTCTCTGTCTCAAGCGCTTGCGTCCTATTTCTATGAACCAACGTATCTAAACACACAAAGACCAAGATGATCACGAAGGATGCTGAAAGCATATTTAGTATTAGTTTGCCAATAACTCGACCAGAGGGCGACACAGTTACATCAACTGCATCCCTGTTCCCCGCTTGACCAGTCCAGAGCCTGAGCAATGGCTCCCACCTTAAACCAAAAATTTCAATTCGTTCTTGTCACTGACTACCTGTGCCAAACACCCACATGCCAGGCACAGTCGTCCTAGGAAACCAGCCACATATTTATTAATGTATTTGCACGTAAATATTACGATCATAGTTCCAATTCGGTGATGTTTAAAAATGAGGAAATCATCGAATTACCTCGTCCTAACGACTGTGGCTCTGGAAATACCTATACCATTCTTCTGACTGGACATAAATTTCCACTTAAAATCTTTCATGGCCCTTAAGACTATCGGTGTGTTGAAATCACAGTTTTCCACGTCATCTCTGTATCACCCTCATGACCAGACACAGTGTTTTTTTTTTTTTTTTTTTTTTTTTTTTTTTTTTTTTTTGCACTTGTCTGAACACTGGCCACAGTAACTTTACATGGATTATGACATCGCCTGTTGCTGGAGAATGCAGTTCAGTTATGTCAGGTAGTGTCGTTTTTTTGAGTTTTCCCATACTCTTCCCATACTCGTACAGGTGAGCCCCCTTCCTAGTCACAAGCTGAAAATTTTTCTTGCCGGGAAATATAGCTTGAGTGATGTGCATATCCTCCTGAGGTAGAGTTTTACCAAGTTTCTGGAGTGCCCCAGCATAAAACGTTGCGAGTCAAGGAATTGGAGCGTAATTCTTTGCGTCTTGCGTTTGAAGAACGAAATATATTTCTCAACGACCTCAGGTAGGACACTGAAACGATTCTTCTCTATGCCGAAATCAGCCTTGTGCCCAACAACAAAGTTAGCGTCATACCCGATTACTGTATGGAAGGAAACTTGTATGTGCCTTGGTAACTGGTATTGCACATATTGTGAGCTGTACAACGGAACTTTCCGTAAAACGACAGTGGTCTCTACAAGGAGTTTCCATTTGTCTATCTAACGGCAGCACGCAGATCAACTGCTGATCAGTGCACTGTTTCCACACAGTTTTTCACAACAAAAAAACGTGGAAAAACTGTTTGGAAACAGTGCACTGAACAGCAGTTGATAGAGACATGAAGCAGGACGGAAAATGTAAATACAGAATTGCACATAACCTCTACCCACGAAACAAATACGCAATCATTTTCTTGCATACACTGTAGTTCTTTGGCCTATGACGGTTAGATTATAAATTTGATATAGTATATTACAGAAATAAAAATTTGACCCACAGAAGATCACACATAGGTGTCGAAACATGTCTGGGAAAATATAAAAAATAAACCAATTGTGTTGCACAAGGCAGATTTTCAAAACAACCCAATGTATTACGTATTTTGCTCCGGCTTCTTGGCATCTGTCTCAGATGTTTCAACACCTCCTTACGCCAACGAATGTTTTCCTTCATCACCTCCATTCACTGTGGCCTTTCATCCTCGGCTGAACTGGAGAATATTCATCTGTCCATGTCACTGATATCACATAAAATCAAATACTATTTTTTTAAATATAAAAACATATGCACCCGTGAATATGCACTTACAGGAGATTTGCGATGGTTCCTGCTTGTCCTCGACACACACCCCTTCCCGTTCCTCTTAATGTTCTGGGAAATCGTCTACAACAACAACAAAGAATATGCAGCATATTACATATATGATGAAATTTTTGTCAAACTGCAACATATTACGTACACACAGTACTACGAAAGTGAAAAATATATATTCTACTTACAATGCTGGCTGCCGCTGCTGTTCCTACTTCAAGGCATCCAGCAGATCAGTTATCTGCTGGACAAATACAGAAAAAATAAGGTGATATGCATTCAGTGCTACTACGAAATTCTTAGTGAAAGCAGTTACCATTATCAGTTTTGATCCTCCAAACCACCTGCCTTAGCACAGAATATGCAACATATTACATATATGTCGAAATTTTATAATCAAATTACCTGTACTAAGAACGGGAAGAAAAAATATACTGCTTGTGACGTCGTTGCTACATCTCAGCAACCAGCTAGTCAGTTATTCTCTGGACAAGTACTGAAACAATGAGACGATATGTACTCAGTACTACTACGAAATTCTTACTCTGAGGAAAAGTTACAGTTATAGAGTTTGGTCCCTCGAAATCATCTACAACAAGAAAGGATACGCAACATGAATTTTTTTAGAAAGAAATTACTTACGTTGCGAAGAGGAAGGAAAATTATACAATATGTGATCAAAAGTATCCGGACACATAGCTGAAAATGACTTACAAGTTCGTGGCGGCCCTCCAACGGTAATGCTGGAATTCAATATGGTGTTCGTCCACCCTTAGCCTTGGTGACAGCTTCCACTCTCACAGGCTTACGTTCAATCAGGTACTGGGTACTGGAAGGTTTCTTGGGGAACGGCAGCCCATTCTTCACGGAGTGCTGCGCTGATCAGAGGTATGGACGTAGGTCGGTGAGGCCTGGCACTAAGTCCGTGTTTAAAAACATCCCAAAAGTGTTCTGTCGGATTCAGGTCAAGACTCTTGTTCAGGTCAGTCCATTACAGCGATGTTATTGCCGTGTAATCAGGCCGTGCCTTATGAACAGGTGCCGGCCGCTGTGTCCGAGAGGTTCTAGGAGCTACAGTCCCGAACCGGGCGACTGCTACTGTCGCAGGTTCGAATCCTGCCTCGGGCATGGATGTGTGTGATGTCCTTAGGTTAGTTGGGTTTAAGTAGTTCTCAGTTCTAGGGGACTGATGACCTCAGATGTTAAGTCCAATAGTGCTCAGAGTCATTTGAACCATTTATGAACAGGTGCTATCGCGTTGAACGATGCAATCGCCATTCCCGAATTTCTCTTCGGTAAGAAGGTACTCAAAACATCAATGTAGGCCTGTGCTGTGATAGTGATACGCAAAACAACAAGGGATACAAGCTCCCTCCATGAAAAGCACGACCACACCATAACACCACCGCCTCTGAATTTTACTGTTGGCACTACATACGCTGGCAGATGACGTTCACAGGGCATTCGCCGTACCCACACCCTGCCGTCTGATCGGCACATAGTCTACCGTGATTCGTCACTCCACACAACGTTTTTCCACTGTTCAATCGTCCAATGTTTACGCTCCTTACACCAAGCGAGGCGTCGTTTGGCATTTACTGGAGTGATGTGTGGCTTATGAGCAGGCGCTCGACCATGAAATCCAAGTTCTCTGATCTCCCGCCTGTCAAAGTACTTGCAGTGTATCCTGCTGTAGTTTAGAATTCCTGTGCGATGGTCTGGATAGATGTCTACCTATTACACATTACGACCCTCTTCAACTGTCGGCGACCTCTGTCAGTCAGCGGACGAGGTCGGCTTGTACGCTTTTGTGTTGTATGTGTCCCTTGATGTTTTCACTTTACTGTGACATCGAAAACAGTGGACCTAGGGATGTTTATGAATGTGGAAATCTCGCGTACAGAAATATGGCCAATCACCCGACCACGTCCGACGTCCGTGAGTTGCGTGGAGTGCGCCATTTTGCTCTCTCACGATGTCTGATGACTGCTACCGTCGCTGATATGGAGTGTCTGGCAGTAGATGGCAGCCCAATGCACCTAATATGAAACATGTATGTTTTTGGGGGTGTTCGGATAATTATGATCACATATGACGATATTGCTGCTGCTGTTGTTTCTCAGCACCAAGATCGTCAATTGACCGCTTGACAAATTCTGAAACTATACGACGACATGTCTCCAGTACTACGAAATTGTTAGTGGAAAACTTACATTTATCGATTTTGAAAGTTGTAAACCGTCTACAACAACATCAGACAAGTTGGTCACATGTTACGTATACTACAAAGATGAAGAAGAAAGTATATGCTTACGACGATGTAACTGCTCTTGTTGCTGTCGCAGATGCATCTGCCGCTGCTGGTGCTGGCGCTGATGCATCTCAGCTCTTTGTGTTGTGGATTGGCAAGAGAGCCAACCCACTATGAGAGGAAGCCGAAAGGCACGCGTTTTAGCTCACGCAGGCTGGTGTGAGGTCTGGAACAGGACAAGGAAGTTAGACTTTAGCAAAAAAGGGCGTAGCTGTTGGAATACTTTAATCCGTAAAATGGTGAACATCGCTCTTGACGGTACATGTTTTACAGCATCAATAGTAACTGGTAATGGCGCTTTGCTAGGTCGTAGCAAATGACGTAGCTGAAGGCTATGCTAACTATCGTCTCGGCAAAAGAGAGCGTAATTTGTCAGTGAAGCATCGTTAGCAAAGTCGGCTGTACAACTGGGGCGAGTGCTAGGAAGTCTCTCTAGACCTGCCGTGTGGCGGCGCTCGGTCTGCAATCACTGATAGTGGCGACACGCGGGTCCGACGTATACTAACGGACCGCGGCCGATGTAAAGGCTACCACCTAGCAAGTGTGACACCACACTTTGTTCATAGGCGATTCGGTGTATAAACGCTGAAACAATTAGACGACATGTATTCGGTACTACGAAATCTTAAGTGAAAAAGGAAGTTCTAGTTTTCGATTTGAATCTGCACTTTCCATCCTCCTCTAACAGTCCCTGCCACTTGCCACTACTGGCACTGCTGCTTTCTGATGCCGAAGAACGCTTCATGTTTGCTCAGGGGCGAACCAAGCTAACTATTAACGCACACGAGTGAGAGCAAAACAAACTACCCCACACAACGGTGGCGGAGGAAGGCAGAATGAGACTGTAGGTATGGTGGTGGGGGTGGGGGTGGGGGAGGGGTAGGGTTTATATACCTTGACTAATTCACCGTTAGGCAATAGGAGCACATTATTCAGGAGCACCTGACTCACCATTAACCACATTGGTCTACTTGTCTCAGCTGCAGCTGCTGCAGCCGGAAGTCACCACTTGGGGAGGCAAAGGACACCGCCGTGAACAGCTACGGGATGACCTGGGTGCTAGACGGTGACAAAAAATGTCCAGAATGCATCGTATAATTTAAATACTGATCGAAGTCATCGCACTCTCGCACATGTAACAAAGAAAACCTTTGTATGACGGTCTAACAGGTTCTATTTTTCGCAACAAACTTGTTTTCTTCAGCTGCATCAGACCCGTGTCGCAATGTTCCTCCTCCAAACTGTTAAGCAGGTACCGTGCTTACTAAGAGCAACTCAAAATGTGTTTACACTCGATACAGAACGGCTTTGCGATATGCTAACTTTTCTCTACCAGTTTGTTTGGCCTTGGGAACTAATCCCGAATGAACTTACTCTAGTACATTGCAGTCGCAATGATATCTTGTAGAAAAATTTGTATGATCTGAGTGTTAGGTCTACGATAGTTATGTGTTTAAACATGGCATAAGGCTCAAATGCACTAAAAGAAACTGCAACTTGGTGCTCCGAAATTGTAAGACGCCACTGTATTGGCTGGGTTTACAAGTATCAAAAATACGAAAGGGGTTCGTGGGAGTGGCCAAATCGATAAATAAAGTGAAGGCTTTTTTAACTTAATTAAATCCTTTATTCCTCGACATATTCGTGACAACGACGATGTGGCGGCGAGTTTGCTATTGACCAGTGAGAAACGACACACAGCTGCTGGAAGTATGGACCTATCATAATTTTTCGAACGCTATACACCGACAGACGATATTCAGAAATGTTATGCTGCCGGACGTAAAGAAACTATAGCTTGTATTCCGACGTATCACCAGATGTTTCTGTGAAGCGATAAGACTGCAATTCACGTAAAAAAATTACGTATGTCTGGTCCTAAGAGGAGGATAGATTCGATGTGGTGAATTCTGATTTCAGCTCATTGAGGAGTATATCCGAACGTAATGGATGATAAATTCATTTCGTAAACAGCTGTACAATATACCAAATAAAGGGTTCAACAGGATCCGTTATAGTGTACAAACAGGATAGGCAATGCGGCTATAATAAAAAGAATACACAGAATTTCCTCTAACCGTATACCCAGTGTTCTTTGTTGCAATATCGACTGCGATGTTTATTACGGTACACCAATCGACATCGGTGATGTCTTTCCAACACTTTAGTAGTCGTGAATGCTGTTGATTATCACTTAGTGCCAGATATTCGTGTTTTTCAACTCTTGTTCGAGAGAGTACTGTCAGGATGCAGCACCTTACGGAACACCTAACAGGAAGACTTAAACGTCAAATTACACTACTGGCCATTTAAACTGCTACACCATGAAGAAATGCAGATGATAAACGTATATTCATTGGACAAACATACTATACTAGAACAGAAATGTGATTACATTTTCACGCAATTTGGGTGCATACATATAAAGAAATCAGTACCCAGAACAACCACCTCTGGCCGTAATAACGGCCTTGATACGCCTGGGCATTGAGTCAAACACAGCTTGGATGGCGTGTACAGGTACAACTGTCCATGCAGTTTCAACACGATACCACAGTTCATCAAGAGTAGTGACTGGCGTATTGTGACGAGCCAGTTGCTCGGCCACCATTGACCAGACGTTTTCAATTGGTGAGAGATCTGGAGAATGTGCTGACCAGGGCAGCAGTCGAACATTTTCTGTGTCCAGAAAGGCCCGTACAGGATCTGCAACATGCGGTCGTGCATTATCCTGCTGAAATGTAGGGTTTCGCATGGATCAATAAAGGGTAGAATCACGGGTCGTAACACATCTGAAATGCAACGTCCACCGTTCAAAGTGCCGTCAATGCGAACAAGAGGTGACCGAGACGTGTAATCAATGGCACCCCACACCATCACGCCGGGTGATACTCCAGTATGGTGATGACGAATACACGCTTCCAATGTGCGTTCACAGCGATGTCGCCAAACACGGAAGCGACCATCATGATGCTGTAAACAGAACCTGGATTCATCAGAAAAAATGACGATTTGCCATTCGTGAGTACACCATCGCAGGCGCTCCTGTCTGTGATGCAGCGTCAAGGGTAACAGCAGCCATGGTCTCCGAGCTGATAGTCCATGCTGCTGCAAACGTCGTCGAACTGTTTTTGCAGATGGTTGTTGTCTTGCCAAAGTCCCCATCTGTTTACTCAGGGATCGAGACGTGGCTGCACGATCCGTTACAGCCATGCGGATAAGATGCCTGTCTTCTGGACTGCTAGTGATACGAGGCCGTTGGGATCCAGCACGGCGTTCCATATTACCCTCCTGAATACACCGATTCCATATTCTGCTAACAGCCATTGGATCTTGACCAACGCGATCAGCAATGTCGCGATACGATAAACGGCAATCGCGATAGGCTACAATCCGACCTTTATCAAAGTCGGAAACGTGATGGTACGCTTTCCTCCTCCTCACACGAGGCATCACAAGAACGTTTCACCAGGCAAAGCCGGTCAACTGCTGTTTGTGGATGAGAAATCGGTTGGAAACTTTCCTCATGTCAGCACGTTATAGGTGTCGCCACCGGCGCCAACCTTGTGTGAATGCTCTGAAAAGCTAATCATTTGCTTCTCACAGCATCTTCTTCCTTTCGGCTAAATTTCGCGTCCATAGCACGTCATCTTCGTGGTGTAGCAATTTTAATGGCCATTAGTGTATTTCCTAGAATTCAGGAGACTGGAGACACCTTGCCGGTGTGAGTGTAGGCGTACCATTTTTTTCCGGATGATATACACCTATAAACAATAAGTGCACGGCATGTTAGAAACGCGTATATGCTGCAGTATAATGTTACTGTGGTCAGTATTCAGACATGAGCAAAGAAAATGACTATGTCTGCTCATATAGGGAGATATAGATTTCATGTGGAAAACTGCGATTTCAACGCATCGATAGAGTTAAGGGGAATGAAAGATTTTACGTGGAAAATTGTGTCCCGTCAAAGGAATGCTGTAGTATTTCCGGAGCCTCAGTCATGAGGGGCAGGTATTTCCGACACTTCGCTCATTGTCGAATGTCACCAGATTAGCACTGCGATCGTAGTATTTAACTGTAATTATTCTGATAAAAATGTGGCTAGTTTCCTAGGACAATTATGCCTGGCGTGTGGGTGCGTGGTAGAGGTAGCTGTTGACCGGAACGAACCGACATTTCTTGTTTAAGGCGGGAGCCGTCCCAGACCCTCCAAACCAGTCATGTGGGGAACGGGGATACAGTTAACGTAACCGTGTCGCCACCTGGTCAGGTAATAGCGAACTAATAGTATGTGTTGGGCAGTCTTATCCACATTTAAGTGGAGATTTTAGAAGACTCAATATGGTGCTGGGCGTGTTGATAACATCTGAGTCCCAGCCACTGCAGTCATTCTTGACACTCTCCACGAGTGGATGGTCCTCTCTGGCGGGTCGAGTACGGCTGCAGACAGGGCGTGATCGCTGAGACGCGCATCCACGGGGTAACTGGCGGTGTTCCTGGGGTGCTGCATGTCGACGTCGGGACACGAGTGCGCGTCATGTGCGAGTGGTTCAGCTATCTGCAAAAATCTAGCCATGAAAATCACCACTATGGATTGGATCAGTGTGTCGTGTTTTGTGCTTCTCAATACATCACAGTGGTGTCTCTCTTGCGGGGGTATTTCTTGTTTATTCCATCACACAGCAGGGACCTTGTCCTCCTTCCGTATGTGGCGGAGAGAACCAATTAAGGAGTTCTCTACTGCTTTAAAAACATAGTCACAACCTGAAATTCCTGATTGGTCAATTTATTCTTTCCGATGTGGTATTGCTAGAACACAGCTATCCGTACCCTGCTGCCAACTGTTTAGGGACGTAACAAGCAATCGAACTGAAATATGAAATTTTCAGTTACCTCCAAGGTAATGCACTTCCTACTAAATGACCTAACTGTGCCAGTATCCACAAATAGGAGGCAAGGGGAAAAATGTGGAAGGGGAAGGACTAGGGATTGGAAATCAGCCAGATGCAGGATCGAATCCCTCCAAATATACCAGTCCTAGTATCTTCCAGTAGGATGCAAGGGTTAACTGGTCGCACACAAAGGGTATCGATTTAATTGTTTAGTCAATCAATCTTATAGAGTGACGAATTGTTTCCAAACCATCCACAGCTGGAGGTTTACCAGGTATCCACTACTTTGTTCAGGACAAAGGTGGGGTTAATATGGCACACGATAGACGCTACTTTGTTCTTCTCGAATGTCTTTGTTCCATCGCCTACAGGTTGCCATTTCAGTGGAAGTGTGAGAACAAAGGGATGTGCGAACTACCAACGCCGTGTCTGCATCAGTGGCGAGTGGGACAGGGGAGGGGAATGGAAGGGAGATCATGGCTGACGTGATCGCTGTATCAAGCAGAAATCTATAGACACCACTCTTTGAATACGGGCACCTAATTTGACCGATACCGAGGTTAGAACTCTCCCACACGTCGGTGATAGGGCGTGAATATAGCGTAGTATCGCCGAAACTGGTAGCCCAATAAAATAGCAGTTTGGAAATTAGATGGCGGAAAAGTGTTTGATTTGACATTCTATGTATGATAAAGTTACATCGAGAAGCATACCGCTGTATGCGCGTACTCTCCGTCGTATGACGCTCGTCATACACGGCGATAGCGTTGCTTGTTTGCTATCTCACAGTGCAACCGTAAAGGACGGGCTCCTGAAGGATTTAACTGAAACAATAAGGTCTCGCAATCCGTCGGGTCCGGGAGTAACCAACATGGAGGTGGCGAGAGGTCTTTGATTTATTTGTTTGTTGTTTGTTTTGTTTTGTTTCGTTTCTTTTTGGTGTTTGGTTTTTGATATTACATTTTACATCTGCTTTGTTACTTTGCAGGATTTAGGCTGTGTTGCATTATCTATGATACTCAGTACAATTAGGAGGGGTCGTTGTATTATCCATTGCAAAGAAGTGCTGCATACACGTACCCATTTTGCACCATAGGCATCTGACTATTGCAATAATACTCCGCAATTTACAACGCCTATCACAGTTTTTAAAACGATAATTAACAGGAGCTTCACATTTATCAGGTTTTCCTGCAATGTATCTTCTCTTGAACCGCGCATACCTTTATGTACGCAATCGAGCGGATGAAAACTGTTTATGAATCAAAGATTGAATTTTCAGGATATTATTCTTCAGGGTCAAATTTACATCATAGACGTATCGTAGGATTTCATCAGAGAGCTGTTTTAGAAAATTCATTCACGGTCTCAAGGTGTAAACACCAAGTCGCTGGACTATGACGATTGTTGCAGCAGAAATCAAATGGTTCAAATGGCTCTGAGCACTATGGGACTTAACATCTGTGGTCATCAGTCCCCTAGAACTTAGAACTACTTAAACCTAACTAACCTAAGGACATCACACACATCCATGCCCGAGGCAGGATTCGAACCTGCGACCGTAGCAGTCGCGCGGTTCCGGACTGAGCGCCTAGAACCGCTAGACCACCGCGGCCGGCGCAGCAGAAATCGTCAATCATCATGAGTCCCTCTTTCTTTACTCCATATATTTGATATAGATCTCCGGAAGAGGCTATTACGGGAAAGACCAATCTACACTATAAATTATTACAAAGTCTGCGGTAACTATTACCTTGTAGAAAGCAATAATATGGACTTATTCTGGCCTTATGTACACACATCAAAAAAATTTTTGCATCACTCCAGTTCCCAGAATTCCTGATAATAGACGTTGACTGTGGATAATGTATCACAGACACAGTCCCTTTGACTGTTCAGGAATCTCACTTAACCCACCCAAAGATGTGAACAACCACGCATGAGCAGCGCCTATTAGAAGGAGCGGGTCCGACAGCCGATCAGTTCTAGTCTCATTACCAGGAAGGAGGTACATGGCTCGTGTTGTCTGTAGTTCAGCCATGCCTAGACGGTCAATACCATGGTTCGATTCCGTCAGCATTGTTACTTTGTGCCAGGAAGGGCTCTCAAAAAGGTAAGTGTCCAGGCTTCTCGGAGTGAACTAAAGCGATGATGTTAGGACATGGAGGAGACACAGAGACAGGAACTGTCGATGACTTGCCTCGCTCAGGCCGCCCAAGGGCTAACACTGCAGTGGATGACCGCTACCTCCGGATTATGGCTCGGAGGAACCCTGACAGCAACGCCACCGTGTTGAATAATGCTTTTCGTGCAGCCACAGGACGCCGTGTTGCGACTCAAACTGCGCGCAGTAGGCTACATGATGCGTAACTTCACTCCCGACGTCCATGGCGAGGTCCATTTTTGTAACCACGACACCATGCAGCGCTGTACAGACGGGCCCAAGAACATGCCGAATGGACCGCTCAGGATTGGCATCACGTTCTGTTCACCGATGAGTGTCACATATGCCTTCAACCCGACTATCATCGGAGACGTGTTTGGAGGCAACCCGGTCAGGCTGAACGCCTTAGACACACCCTCCAGCGAGTGCAGCAAGCTGGAGGTTCCCTGCGGTTTTGGGGCGGCATTATGTGGGGCCGACCGACAGAGCAACGATATCGGCAGCATATTGGCGAGGCATTCGTCTTCATGGACAACAATTCTAGCCCCCATCGTGCACATCTTGTGCATGCCTTCCTTCAGGATAACATCACTCGACTGAAGTGGTCAGCATGCTCTCCAGACATGAATCCTATCGAACATGCTGGGATAGATTTAAAAGGACTGTTTATGGACGACGTGACCCACCAACCACTCTGAGAGATCTACGCCGAATCGCCGTTGAGGAGTGGGACAATCTAGACCAACAGTGCCGTGATGAACTTGTGGATAGTATGCCACGATGAATACAGGCACGCATCAATGCAAGAGGACGTGCTACTGACCACCACCTCTGAAGGTCTCGCTGTGTTGTGCTACAACGTACAATGTATGGTTTTCATGAGCAATATAAATGGGGGAAATGATGCTTATGTTGACTTACATTGCAATTTTCTGTACAGATTCCGGAACGCTTGGAACCGAGGTGATGCAAAACTCTTTTTGATGTGTGTGTATTGCGGCCTATACTGCGACCGTGTACTCTGTGGGGTGGGGGGGGGGGGGGGGGGGGGGAGGGTGGAGAGTGACACGGTGTCTTCGGTCTACCCAAGACCTTCCCATACGCGCGCATGGCTGTCACTTGTTTACACCAATAAAGTAATGCGGCAGGGCAGGTATGGACACCGAATCGCTCGACAGAAACACGATGATGTGTTGTACGGCTGGATAGTAGGGTAGACGTGGATTCATGTGTGCATGCGCTTCAACTGAGTGCGTAAAGATGCACGTATTGTCATTCGGTAATCACTGCTCCCATTAACAGGCGGCTGGAATTTGCAGACCGGACGTCTGGTTGAAATCGAATAGGGTATACAGAGTGTAATAAATCGAGTGTATACATGTTTATTCCGAATACAGCACGATGAATTCAAAGAATGTGTTACATCTACGACACAAAACCGTCGCTCATCCGTAATTCGATATCGACTCTATCACTACAGACGAAAAAACAGTGTTCGCATTACATTTAACGAATTTCATTAAAGAGTCCATCAACACCGACTTATTTGTTGACAGGTATAGTACTTTGACCTATGATGACGAAAGTAAACTTGCTGAGGCTGTCGCAGTGGAAGAGGTGTTTGAAGAGAGTTATGAGGATGTTGTGGAAGACAGTAAGAAGAGTAAACAGGTAGCTGATTTGGAATATTACAAAAAGGCAGTTACGTTTTGGTGTGGAAAGAAGACAAATAAGAGTTTAAAAGTTGTCCATCGTAGGGGGAGGAGGAGATGGAAAGAGAGAGGGGAAGGAGGAGGTGGACGTAGAGGAGGGGATTTGTAAGCGGACAAGAAGAGCTGTAAATGGGCGGAGAGAGGAGAGAGAGAGAGGAGAATGAGAGGGGGAGGAGGGAATCTAGTTGGAAGGGGTGAGTAGGAGAGAGGCAGGAGAGGATGGACAAAGGAGAGCAGACGAGCAGAGGGGAGAAGAGCAGGCGGGCAGAGGCAGTGGGAAGGAGCAGATGGACTCACTGAAGACTGGAATAAAGCTCGTCTGGTTTCTTGTAATAAACGTTTCACCCTTGTTGTTGATGAATCGTCTGAAAATTAAATGCTTCCCGCCGATCTAATGTCTTATCTTCTGCTCGTGTAGAAGCGGTGAACTAAATGACTTACAGGGCAACCAATACAGTAACTCACTGAACATCAACAATTCTATCACTCGTAGAAAGAAAGAACCGTCAGTACAGTGTTTCAAACTGCACGTTACCTTTCACCTGGCCCAATGTAAGAACGATACCCATCGCATTAATATTCAGAATTTGGGAGACGTTGTGTTAGCCGTAGAACTACTAATAGTGATTTGGAGGAATGCTCCAATCCAGCTATCAATGAGAGAAACTGTAAATGTAACTCCACTTTGCTTTGTGCGTTATGATACAGCCTCTGCGTTTTGGCGTGAGTCGCCTGATTCTGGTGTCAATTTCAAACGCTAACACGGCAGGGATACTCACTTACATGGTGTGTACATATCGAAGGTCTGAGCACGACCGCAACCCGGTGCCTATCTGCAACGAATGGCTTGTGTGGACAACAGACAGTGCCGGGCAGCGGGCAGGTGTAGAGGGTGTGGTTCCCCTAAGGGAGGGTGCCGCGTAGCTGGCGGGTCCCCGACCTGCCGCCGCCTGTTGCTGGCTGAGCGAGGCCGCCGGCTGCACACAAGCCGCGCGCACCGGAGGGTCTCTTGGAGTGCAAGTAGGGTATGTCTGGAACAAAAGGTCGAGCAAACACTAAGCCGTGCTGTCTCTGGTGGCTTGTGCACCTACCTCATCAGTATGTCACCCTCCCCACCCCCTTTTTTATAACTTAAATTTGTCACAGCATGTGGAATAGGTCGATGTCAGAGAGTCTACTACAAACCTATGCTTCAGTCATTTTTATTAATATTTATTAGCAGTATGCACGGCCTTGCCGCAGTGGTAGCACCGGCTCCCGTCAGGTCACCGACGTTAAGCTCTGTTGCGCTGGGCTAGCATTTGGACGGGTGACCATCCGGTCTGCCGAACGCTGTTGGCAATCGGGTGCACTCAGCCCTTGTGAGGCAAACTGAGGAACTACTGGATCGATAAATAACGGCTCCGGTCCCGTAAATTGATATACGGCCGGGAGAGCAGTGTGCTGAACTCGTGACCCTCCATGTCCACATTCAGTGATACCTGCAGCGTGAGGATGACACGGCGGCCGGTCGGTACGGTCGGGCCTTCATGGCCTGTTCGATTGGAGTTTTCGCATGGCGGAGTTTTAGCATGACGTCATTTGGCAGCATGTTGGCGACATCAGGAACATTACAGATACATGTACTTCATATAAATATGAACTATGATGAAATTTATTTGTTAAGTGTGCCAGCGATGTACTCCGCAGGAAAAAAATTATTTCCGCATATCCATTAAATGAATTGTGTGTTCAAATCATTTGACTGATGTCTGTAATTACATTTTCGCTGGAAACTTAATTTTTGCCACACAGATTACAATAGTAAACACAACATCCAACCGCTATCACACTATTTCTCTACTGTTCCACACTCTAGCAGCGCGCCGAAGAAATGAACACTTAAATCTTTCTGTACGGGCTCTGATTCTCTTATTTTATTGCAATGATCATTTCTCCTTATGTAGACGGATATCCACAAAATATTTTTGAGGAAAATACTGGAGACTGAAATTGCGTGAAAATTTCCTGAAGATCTCGCCGCAACGAAAAACGCTTTTGTTTTAATTATTGCCACCCGCAACTCGAGTACCATATCCGTGGCACATTCTCCCTTATTTCGCGGTAGTACAAAACGAGCTGCTTCTGTTTGACCTTTTTCGATGCCCTCCATCAACCCTGTATGACACGAATCCCACGCTGCACATCAGTACTCTAACAGAGGGCGGACAAGCGTACTGTACGCTGCCTCCTTAGCAGACCTGAAGCATCTTCCAACTATTCTGTCACTAAAACGGTTTTGGAACATACACTGCCTTAGAACATTATGGATTAACTCGAAGGAAACGATTTATTGACACATAGTCAGCACACATTCATAAAACATCGCTCTTGTGAAATGCAACTAGCTCTTTATACTCATGAAGTAATGAGTGTTATCGACAGGGGATGTCAAATTGATTCCATAACTTTAGTTTTCCAGAAGGCTTTCGACACAGTTTCTCACAAGCGTCTTCTAACCAAACTGCGTGCCTCGCCTCCGTTGTGCGACTGGATTCGTGATTTCCCGTCAGAAAGGTTACAGCTCGTAATAATATACGGGAAGTCATCGAGTAAAACAGAAGTAATATCCGGCGTTCCCCAAGGAACTGTTATAGGCCTTCTATTCTTCCTGATGTACACTCCTGGAAATGGAAAAAAGAACACATTGACACAGGTGTGTCAGACCCACCATACTTGCTCCGGACACTGCGAGAGGGCTGTACAAGCAATGATCACACGCACGGCACAGCGGACACACCAGGAACCGCGGTGTTGGCCGTCGAATGGCGCTAGCTGCGCAGCATTTGTGCACCGCCGCCGTCAGTGTCAGCCAGTTTGTCGTGGCATACGGAGCTCCATCGCAGTTTTTAACACTGGTAGCATGCCGCGACAGCGTGGACGTGAACCGTATGTGCAGTTGACGGACTTTGAGCGAGGGCGTATAGTGGGCATGCGGGAGGTCGGGTGGACGTACCGCCGAATTGCTCAACACGTGGGGCGTGAGGTCTCCACAGTACATCGATGTGTCGCCAGTGGTCGGCGGAAGGTGCACGTGCCCGTCGACCTGGGACCGGACCGCAGCGACGCACGGATGCACGCCAAGACCGTAGGATCCTACGCAGTGCCGTAGGGGACCGCACCGCCACTTCCCAGCAAATTAGGGACACTGTTGCTCCTGGGGTATCGGCGAGGACGAATGGAGACGTGTCGTCTTCAGCGATGAGAGTCGCTTGTGCCTTCGTGCCAATGATGGTCGTATGCGTGTTTGGCGCCGTGCAGGTGAGCGCCACAAACAGGACTGCATACGACCGAGGCACACAGGGCCAACACCCGGGATCATGGTGTGGGGAGCGATCTCCTACACTGGCCGTACACCACTGGTGATCGTCGAGGGGACACTGAATAGTGCACGGTACATCCAAACCGTCATCGAACCCATCGTTCTACCATTCCTAGACCGGCAAGGGAACTTGCTGTTCCAACAGGACAATGCACGTCCGCATGTATCCCGTGCCACCCAACGTGCTCTAGAAGGTGTAAGTCAACTACCCTGGCCAGCAAGATCTCCGGATCTGTCCCCCATTGAGCATGTTTGGGACTGGATGAAGCGTCGTCTCACGCGGTCTGCACGTCCAGCACGAACGCTGGTCCAACTGAGGCGCCAGGTGGAAATGGCATGGCAAGCCGTTCCACAGGACTACATCCAGCATCTCTACGATCGTCTCCATGGGAGAATAGCAGCCTGCATTGCTGCGAAAGGTGGATATACACTGTACTAGTGCCGACATTGTGCATGCTCTGTTGCCTGTGTCTATGTGCCTGTGGTTCTGTCAGTGTGATCATGTGATGTATCTGACCCCAGGAATGTGTCAATAAAGTTTCCCCTTCCTGGGACAATGAATTCACGGTGTTCTTATTTCAATTTCCAGGAGTGTATATTAACGACATTAGGAGCCAATCTGAGTAGTCCTCTCAGATTGTTTGCAGATGATGCTGTCATTTACCGTTCTGTGAAGTCATCAGATGACCAAAACGAATTACAAAATGATTTAGATAAGATATCTGTCTGATGCGAAAAGTCGCAGTTGACCCTGAATGAAGAAAAGTCTGAAGTTATTCATATGAGTACTAAAGGAAATCCAATAAATTTGGATTACGCGATAAGTAACACAGATCTTAAAGCTGTAAATTCAACTAAATACATACGCATTACAATTACAAATAACCTAAATTGTAACTATCATATAGATAATGTTGTGGGTAGAGCAAACCAAAGACTGCGATTCATTGTCAGAACACTCAGAAGATGCAACAGATCTACTGAACAGACTACTTACACCACGCTTGTCCGCCCTATTCTGGAGCATTGCTGGTTGTTGTGGGATCCGCATCATGTGGGACCGACGGATGACATCGAAAAATTCCATAGATGGTCGGCTCGTTTTGAACTATCGCGAAATAGGGGAGATAGTGCCGCAGACATCATACGTGGAGTGGCAATTATTAAAACATAGGCGTTTTACGTTGCGACGCGATCTTCTCATAAAATTTAAATCATCATTTTTCTTCTCGGACTGCGAAAACATTGCCGGCCGGTGTGGCCGTGCGGTTAAAGGCGCTTCAGTCTGGAACCGCGTGACCGCTGCGGTCGCAGGTTCGAATCCTGCCTCGGGCATGGATGTGTGTGATGTCCTTAGGTTAGTTAGGTTTAATTAGTTCTACGTTGTAGGCGACTGATGACCTCAGAAGTTAAGTCGCATAGTGCTCAGAGCCATTTGACCCATTTTTTGCGAAAACATTCTGTTGGCACTCACCTACATAGGGAGAAATGATCATCACGATAAGATAAGAGAAATCAGGGCTCACACAGAAGAATTTAAGTGCTCGTTTTTTCCGCGCGCCGTTCGGGAGTGGAACGGTAGAGAGACAGCTTGAAGGTGGTTCATTGAAGCCTCTGCCAGCCACTTTATTCTGAATAGCAGATCAATCACGTAGCTGTAGATATAGATGAAAACGAAGTCTTTGGTTTGCCTTCGCCACAACTTTCTCTGTGTTATGGTTCCAATTTAAATATTTCGTAATTATAATTCCCAGGTATCAGTAGAATTGACAGCCTTGAGATTTGTGTGAGTTTAAACACGCACTTCAGTTCTCTTATTACACGGAAACTATATTTGCTTTAGGCTATGCCTCGAAGAAGAACGCTTATGGAGTGGGACTGAAATACGAGGACCTAGAGAGAGATAACTTTTCCGTAGGCAGTGTGACAGGCGTAATGTGAACATTGAAAACAGTAATTCTATTGTTGTTTTGAAGGATTCATTAAATGTATAATGAACCTAATTCCAAATAATTTTGGGAAATGTAACTGCGGTTTACTGAATGTACAATGCAGAAATTGTAATGCGAAAGATTTCGCATCTGAGGTTACTTTACGTGATACAACAGCATTCAAAAAATGACTCTGAGCGCTATGGGACTTAACATCTATGGTCATCAGTCCCCTAGAACTTAGAACTACTTAAACCTAACTAACCTAAGGACATCACACAACACCCAGCCATCACGAGGCAGAGAAAATCCCTGACCCCGCCGGGAATCGAACCCGGGAACCCGAGAGTGGGAAGCGAGAACGCTACCGCACGACCACGAGATGCGGGCGACAGCATTCAAATCATGTCATAAGGAAAAGTTAATTTCCCAGTTTCCCAGTGTTAACAAAATATTTCAACACACTGTGTCAAGAACTCACTCAAATGATCGAACAACTAATGAGAAATGAAATAATATTTTGATAATACTCGTAGCTACAGTGAATCACTTGCTATGGTCAGTTCTGAGGCTAAAATTTCAGACACAGTTTTACATGGTGTGTATCACACATCAGATGCGATGAAATCGACGCATGGTCGTTCACCGTGTTATGGGCTGTTACATTTTTATGACACCAGTGTAGAATTTCGACTACAAGCGATACTAGATTTTCTTATGATATTTATAAATCATTGTCTTTGCACGTAGCTATTTAAACATATGGGAATTAGAGTTGTTCATTTTGACGAAAATTTATGAGGTGATGCACTTGCTGAAATAAATTCTAATAATTACCATCAACAGTTGTTTAAGGTTTTGTACATTGTGCCGAAATATGTGTAACAAGTTGGACGTCCGGCCGCTAGAAACTGCAGTAGTGAAGCGCCATCTGCCTTACAGATCACGTTAACACAAATTTACAAACTAGCGGACAGTACATGCAGGAGGTTCTACAGTATGTAGGGAAAACTGGAAGACTTCTGAAAGAGAGTGAACACACAGATGCCTGCCATACAAACAATTATGCCAATCCAGCAGTAGCCACTCGCACTGAGGACGTTGGCCACCCATGTTGGAATAAAGCAAAAGATCTGAAATATTACAGAAAATAGACAGGGGACACCAAATGGAGTTTTGTGACGAACTAGGAATTTTCACTCATTGGTCAGTCCATCGTAACAGGTTGCTGAAAGAGAGGATGGAAAGGAACTATGCAGATTTCTTCAGAAATTTCTCCAGTGAAGAATGCTTGTTTCAGTAATACAAAGACTTAACAAAAATGTATTAACATTGATTTATAACCTACAAATGGCAGGAGACCCCAGTCATATGTGAAGTACACTACCGGCAAGACACGACCGTAACTACGTAACAATAAAGGTAATGTTACCAATGACGGTGCCACCGAATTTCCGGAAATTTCTTCACTAAACAACACGAAGTAAGTATTCCAGAACTAGAATCAAGAAATGCTGCCAACATGAGTAGCTTATAAGTATATATCCTTCGTGTTGCGAACGACAGTTCATCGGTCCAGATTGCATACCAATTAGATTTCTTTGAGGTATGCTGATATGATAGCCCCGTACTTGACAGTCACATACTACGACTAAAGATCTGCACCAAAAGAGGGGAAAGTTGCGCAAGTCACACCTTTACCCCAGGAAGGAAGTAAGAGTAATCTGCTGAATCACAGACCCATATCAGTGGCGTCAGTTTGGAGTAAGGTTTTGGAACTTATTCTGTGTTTGAACATTATGTATTAACTCGAGGAAAACGATCTGTTGACGTACGGTCAGCACGGATTCAAAAAATATCGCTCTTCTGAAACTCAACTACCTTTTTATTCTCATGAAGTTGGTTCAAATGGCTCTGAGCACTATGGGACTTAACTGCTGAGGTCATTAGTCCCCTAGAACTACTTAAACCTAAGAAACCTAAGGATATGACACACACAACGAACGAGGTGGCGCAGTGGTTAGACACTGGACTCGCATTCGGGAGGACGACGGTTCAATCCCGCGTCCGGCCATCCTGGTTTACGTTTTCCGTGATTTCCCTAAATCGCTCCAGGCAAATTCCGGGATGGTTCCTTTCAAAGGGCACGGCCGACTTCCTTCCCCGTCCTTTCCTAATCCGATGAGACCGATGACCTCGCTGTCTGGTCTCCTTCCCCAAAGCAACCAACCAACCAACATCACACACACATCCATGCCCGAGGCAGGATTCGAACATGCGGCCGTAGCGGTCGCGCGGTTCCAGACTGTAGCGCGTAGAACCGTTCGGACACCACGGCCGGCTCTCGCGAAGTAGTCAGTGCTATAAATCTTATAAAACGCATGAAAAATAATTATGTGACGAAATAGAAACTTTTTTTCCGTCCCATCTCAAATTCATTTCATATTTCTAGTTTGCAAAAGAGTTGATACAGGTCCGCGCAAGCGGCTTCTAATCAAACTTCCTGCCTGTCTAGTGTCATCTCAGATCTGCGGTTGGATTCGTGATTTCCTGTTGGACAGATCACAGTTCGTAGTAACTGATGGAAAGTCACTGAGTGAAACAGAAGTAATACCTGGCGTTTCCCAAGGAAGCGTTATAGGCCCTCTGCTGGTCCTAAGGTGTACAGGTTGATGATTAATAACATCGGGAAACTGCAGGGATGGGTTCTAACTGGAAAGGGAGGAACATGTGTCCGAAAATGGACCGTGTGCGTGAAACGACTAATGGTCGCAGAACACAAGACGGAGCTGCATCGCATCCACGTCACAACAGGTGTTCAAAGTGGCCTCCGTGGGATTGCAGCAGACAGGGCAGTAGCGTTTGCCACCCAGGGTATACGTAATCGTATTTTGGCTTACACCGTGCTGGCGGGCGACTTGCGTGGAGCTTGGTCTATGCTTCGTCTCAATATCCTTTAGAGCCCGGTACTCCAAATCTGGTGCACGCACCGTCCCTGCCCGCTCATCTGTCTCAACTGACCCATGATCACACAAACGCCCAGAAAGGAATTTTGTGGCTTTGTGGTGACATGTTTCATTAGCTTACTTGTATAACTGATGTTAAAAATTTGTGACTCAATTCCGGAGTTCACCTATTAATAGCCGCTCGGAGTGGCCGACCGGTTATAGGCGCTTCAGTCTGGAACCGCGCGACCGCTACCGTCGCAGGTTCGAATCCTGAATCGGGCATGGATGTTTGTGATGTCCTTAGGTTAGTTAGGTTTAAGTAGTTCTAAGTTATAGGGGACTGATGACCTCAGATGTTAAGTCCCATAGTGCTCAGAGCCATTTGAGCCATATGAACCTATTAATATTATGATTCGCCGTAGCTGACAGTAGACTAGCGGAAAGAAGAAGGATCAAACAAACCGCCCGGAATTCATCTACTTGTCAACTTTCACATAGCGCAAAGTAAACATCATTTTCCTTCATTGACATTCTGTTTCAACATTCTGTCTCCTAATAACAGAAATAGTCGGTCAATCGGAACAGCCCGTCGACGAAATGGAAACATGAAATGGGAAAAGTGTATGGTAAGACTGTACAGAAAGGCAGCCTACATACGTCCAGTGCCATAGTAGTATTTTTGGACTTTTATTATTGCTTAGACATTTTAAATGGAAACATTAATTTATAGAAGCAGAATAGAAGTGGAACTCGCAGATACCATTGACATTAACCACGTCAGGCGCTGTCTTTTCTAATGAATTAAGCGGCTCGAGCATTAACAATTATCTCGTGCAGCACGGCAAAACTCCCACGTGCTGTATAAGCAGCTCACTCGATGGTGTTCCAAGTTCTGCCGACGCCGGCAGACAAAACTGAGAACTCCATCGCAGACGTAGGGCCTTAATTACAAAGTTTTCTCGTCTATCTCCATGTCCACGCGCCAAATTGGCGTAATGCATACTTAATTTCGTAATCTCGAAACAGCAACACTCACTCCTTGAGATGCGAAATAGCTCCCCTCTGTCTAACAGAAAATTTACTCTACAGAAAGAAAATTTTGCCTCCTAGACACTGACATAAAATATTAAATTTTTATTACGTTCCTCTTTCCCGCGTGCACAAAATTTTCTTCCTCTGTCCTTGCGGAAAAGTCTCCCTCTCTCCCTTCATCTCTCTCTCTCTCTCTCTCTCTCTCTACCCCTCTCCTTCTCTCTCTTGGAGCGTGAAATTTCCCCAAGTACTTGTTTCTCTCGAGAAGCGTTTGGAAGATCAGAGTACTTGCACCACACTGGGATCCCCATAATGAATATAACAATGTACTTCATTTCTGAAGATATGAGAATATCAGACATGCTGGAATCTGCGATCTACATATTTATAAAATATAAACGAAAGAACACGAGCCTCGTCAGAAACGAGTATTTCAACTTTTTTTTTTTTTTTAATTTATATGACGTTGCATTTCGATCGCTGAAGCCCAGCTGTCAGGTGGTCGACGTGCTATTCTTCCATTGCAGTCCCCACTGGTCTTCTACTATCCATAGTTTTGTAAACTTGCAGTAATGGTAATTTTTTTACATGCTCTATTTTCCCGTACACTCCCATCCAGTTTAAACAATAATTTGGCTGTTTCAAATGCCATTACCGATCTGATGGTCATAATTGACAATGTGGTATTTGAAAAGTCCTCCCTCATTTGAAGATAGCTGGTGAACTTTGAGATCGACAATTTCTTGTTAAAATTTAATGTGCTAGGAAACAGACCATTCTGAAAACAAGCCACACCATTATATTACAAAAGTTGATACATGATGAAGAGTATAACGACACACATTTATTTCTTGATATGTTTTTGTTGTTGTAGCATAAAGAGATATTGAAGATGCTAGTGGGTGGATTAAACTGTAGTGTAAAATGTATGATTTGAGTAACAGGTTATGACTCCAGTATCAATTCCCTGAAAAGATTTCTCTTTGCCTGAAATTTGATCCGAAAGTGAACACACTATCGCAACAGAACAATAATATGAGCTTTAACGTACGTTAAATTAGGATGCATTGCAACCAATATTTTGTAACTAATCGAACACAGGTTATAAGTTGGCTGATTGGTTGATATGGTGGAGGGAACCGAAAAGCGAGGTCATCGGTCCCATCGCATTAGTGAAGGATGGGGGAAGAGATCGGCTGTGTACTTTCAAAGGAACTATTCCGGCATTTGCCTGAAGCGATTTAGGGAAATCAGGAAAAACCTAAATCAGGATGGCCGGAAGCTGTCGTGCTCCCAGGTGCGAGCCCAGTATGCTAACCACCGCGCCACCTCTCTCGGCCAGCCTATTAATGTAAGTGTATGCTTCCTTATAAAAAAAAAAAAAAGAAAAAAGCACTCCGTCTTCAGGTCACAAGTGGCCCATCGGGACCATCCGACCGCCGTGTCATCCCCAAGTTGAGGATGCGGATAGGAGGGGCGTGTGGTCAGCACACCGCTCTCCCGGTCGTTATGATGGTTTTCTTTGACCGGAGCCGCTACTATTCGGTCGAGTAGCTCCTCAATTGGCATCACGAGGCTGAGTGCACCCCGAAAAATGGCAACAGCGCATGGCGGCTGGATGGTCACCCATCCAAGAGCCGGCCACGCCCGACAGCGCTTAACTACGGTGATCTCAAGGGAACCGGTGTATCCACTGTGGCAAGGCCGTTGCCTTGCTTCCTTATAGTAAACATAAATTTAGGGGTGAGACCAATGTCAATTTTGATACTTCCTGTTCCCAGCAACAGAAGGCGGTACTTATCTTTAAGTTTTTACATTTGAGGTTTATCCCGTTTTTCTGCGCATGTCTTTAAATGAACCTGAAAAAACACAGACCTACGCAAGACCAGTCGAGAGAACAGCTGTCTCACCAATAACTCTGGATTGCGTTGCCTCAAAACGTCCTTCACATACTACGAGTCATATGTCTGAACTTTGCAAGTCGCCAGCAGACAGAACGAGTTCACAGCGTCACCCAGAAATACAGAGCACAGAACAGGATGGGAATAAATGCCCGATAGTCTCCACGTTGAGCATTATGATTGGTCCGATAGACTCCGCGTTCAAAGTACTGATTAAAGGCGTGCCTTACAGCAAACCAAAGATACTGTTACACTAGCAGATGAAAATATCGACTAGTTAGTTTTTGAGCCATACGAATGCTTCGAAACTAGCCTGCTGATATATAACACGAAAGTCATTTATAGCAGATTGCTTCCAATCAGTGCTTGTCCAACCAAAATTTGCTGTGCTGTACATCTGTACAACTAGTGACAGATGAAAGTAAGTAGCAAGTGCAAGCAAGAGTAATGGCAGAATAATGTGTCAGACACCGGTCGATGGGCATTCAGGGTTCGAAATCCATCTAATTAAAAATAAGAATTATGTTTGTGACTGAAAACTAACCTTCTTTCCTTTTCTTTACTACTCTGAAGGCGATATGCAGTCAAGCCATAAAATAGTCATCAGGGGCCTACACTGGGAAGTTAATGCTGCTTCACACGAACAGTCACAAATAATAGACACAAATGCTAAATAGATACAAATGCTATAATTTTAGGTCTAAAAATAGAAAAATGATCATAACTGTAAATAATATTTTACAGGAATAATCACGAGACTCACCGAAGGTGGAACATATCACTCGAACACACACGTGTAAACTATAAACCAAAAAAATGAGAAACAAACATTATTTGGTGGTTGGTGGCACTTTCAGCAAAATGGTCCAGATAGTTCTGAACTCAAAAACTTACATGTCGGCTAAGGCAACAAAAGGAAGAGGAAACATCTAATCCGATGTGAACACGGAATATCATTACCCGCTGTACGTAGAAAACAACGTAGTACCGATCAGCGCACTTCCAAGTATAAAAATTGTACGAAATCATTTGGACTTCGTGTTATCTCAGTAAAATATTTCATTCATCAATCGGTCTCTCTAGCTGCGTGAGAGTAACATGGAAAGCCAGTTTCCCAGTACCGAGAACAAAGGTGTTTATTGGCCTAATTAGTTCACGGGAACGAGTTATTTCCAATTTTGTTTTCAATTGATTTCACGGAATTACGTATAATTTTTGGAGACGTGACCCGATAGTACAACAATTCTTCTTTTTTATGTTTTAAGAGAACAGTTACTAAAATCACTTCACCGAAACGCATACAAAGGAATGAAAGGATCTCGGATTTGTTCAGTACGGCGAATAGCGAGCGATTTCAGGTCCGACAAGGATATGGAGAGAAATAATAGGAACTAAGGGTCTCCATGCTAGACGTCTACAGTAGGACTACCATGGATATACTGTTGAACCGACTAAGAAACAGTTTTGATTCATCGACAGCACAATACAGAAATGAACCCTCTACCCGACATTCTTCTTTGCTCTGACATCAGAAGCCGACCCCCGTCCTTTGAGGAAGACATTTTAACGCATTATATAAATTACTGGCGCAGCTACACAGATCTGAAGACGTTCAAACGAAACTTTTCACATCAGAAAAATGAATCTGCGACTGAGACGGCAAATTAACTACAAATTTTAATATGAAGAGACAAGCAGTCTTAGCTTCAGTGTTAAAACTTTTATTGCTTACCAATGACGCGTTTCACCTTTGTTTGGACGTCTTCGGATTGGTCGGTGGAAGAAATACAAAATTTCGTAATAGTGGCCTGACCCCATTTAGTGAGACTGGATTACCAAGAAATACAGTATAACGTTAACAGATAATCCCTGGAGGCTATGTAACTGAATCGTGCCACCTACTGCATTTTTGAAAAGGCTGTCCTTCTAAAGTATTAATATTTAAAGTTTACTGATCGTTATTTTCAGTTCTTACACTCAGTAAGTGCTCTTTACTATGCACACTGTGAGATATAGCTGCCATTGGTGCTCTTGCGCTGAAATAAACGATACGTTTTTGCGATGAAGGCCCCTTATGGTTCGGAGAATGAAAGTTTTTTAAGTTTATTGATTCTTACAATGCACATAGTAACGTGTAGCTGGCACTGGCGCTCTTCAGTTGATGCAACTGTATGTTTTTAATCAGAAGTTTAATTATTATCTGAAAATGGAATTTTTAAGATTTATTCTTGCTAACAGTTTTTCCTCTGAAGGATGACTGTGTTTTATATAGCGCACCATATCGTTAAAACTGGCAGTTTATGACGCTGACGTGAATGTATATTATATTTCAAGTTTTTATTTACATTTATCAGCATCCCACTGAAGTGTATTTTACGACTTAGATGCCGGACACGCTTGGCATCCGAACATGGTGTTGACCCTGTTAGTCAGTACTGACAGGTAATGAGCAGGACGACATCTCATGCATGAGGTGGAATGGGGAGCGGGGCAGATTATAGTTTTAGGAACATTCGGGTGTGCACAGTGTTGCTGTTTTCTGTAATACTACTTGGGACACTCAAAACCGATATTCGGATCTCCCCTACGGACTTTCATGCGTTCCCATTATGACAATGTATTTTTTATGTACTTTATCTTTTAATTTTTATCCGCCCTGATTAATTTGGCTACTATTTTAAGCATTTTATCAACAATTTTAGAACACTAGTCGTCTATAATAACTAGTCCTCCGACTTTTAGGCTCTAAAAATCTTAAGTTAGTTCCCTAAAACAGGTTCTATCGCTTATAAACATAGGTTACAAAAATCAGAAAATAGGTGACCAAACTCTGACATTTCATTGTTTAGAAAGATAAATAGATTGACAAAAATCCACATTATATTATTGTCCACGTCCATAATTACAGTCACAGTAAATAACTAACACTTTTTCCAGATTTTCCGTTGAGAAACTGCATCTCTTGTCTGTTAACACTTTTTCCAGATTTTCCGTTGAGAAACTGCATCTCTTGTCTGTTAATAGCACCTAATATGCCGAGAATGAGCGTTCCACGTCAACAGTGTCACCGGAGAATATTTAAATAACGGTATTAGGCGCATTGGGACCGCACACTCTTGTTCTCTTGATTTATCTGACAAGATGTCAGCACTGTCTTCAGTTTACAAGTGACTTACATACCAATAGAACCTGGGACCAAGTCGATTTTTTCAGTCACCTCTTCTATCTATCGCAGTTGCGTGTAGACGGGTTTCCCTGAAGACTCTAGAGGTTTAATAATAGGGCTAAAAATGTATAGTGAGATTTTGTGTGTCGTTGGAAATTGTTGGGTCCTTCGGAAGATCTTTAGCTGAAGTAATGGTCACTGCCTCTTCCCGCAATTTAAGAACAATGTCCTTAATGTCTTGCAAATACTCGCTGTAATATTTCATGCTCTGTAGCCACATTCCCCAGCAAACAGGTATGGGTTTTGGTGGAAGTAGTACGTTGGGAAGAATAACCGGATTCTTGTAGGTGATTTAATAAAAAAAAAACTTTTTGATGGTTGAAACTAGCATATTTACATGTGGCAATTCGAGACTTATCGTCTCACCTACACGGTTCATGGCATGGGAAAGACATGTGATATGGACCAAGGCTGGGTAAATTACTTTCAACAATTCAACAGCAGCTATCATGTGCGCGGTTGCATCAGTGTGAACTGCAAGTACTTTATTTTCATCTAGACTCACTGTAACTTCCGTCTGACTCACAATTAGAGTTCACGCATGCAAACAAACCACTATTTTCTAAATAGCCTGGAAGATCAGAAGAGTAGTTTTAGTCATACAAATTTTATTTGACTGCATTTTTAAAAATTAGATACAGCCAGATTCTAACATGAAATTAGGTATTTTAGGTATTATAACATTACAATTTTCGATAAAATATTTACGTAATTCTTAGCTGGGAAGACAATTAGAGAATGTTAACCATAAAAAATTTTATTTAATTGGGTTTTTAAAATTTAGGTGCAATTATATACTAATCTGAAACTGGATATATTTAGGTGCCACAAAACTAGAGTTTTAGATCATAAATTGGCGTAATTCCTGTATGTACAACTTTTATTGCCTTTATTTAATGAGTAACAAAACAGGTTTTCACCTAAAATCCGAGGTCTAATAATAACTGCCAAGATTTGTTGTTATGACAAAATTTAGCAATTTATAAGCATCGTAGCTCACATCCTGCCGCCACCATCTTCCAAGAGCTGAGTGCGCGAGTCTTAGTACCCCTGTATGTTTTCATATCTAGTGTCACGTGTGCAACCAGAATATGCACAGCACCTCCGGCATGTCACCGACGTAAAGACTTAGTGTAGGCCTGATGCCGTTCAGTTTGCACTGGACTGCTTCTTTCTTATTTCTGGTGTCTGTTGTCAATTTAGCGACAAAGCAGGTTGCTCACACTTATTTAGAAAATACTTTCCGGTCATCCTCTCTTTTATTCTATGGTACAGGACACCGCGCAATATTTTTAAAGCTTCGACAAGGAATATTTAACTGCTGGAATATTTTTATGTGCGGTATCTGATGTACCCTTCGCTGTCAAATATCAGTAGGTCCTTTTATATTTTCTTGGTAATTGAATCTCACGAAATGGGGTCACGCCACTATTATGAAATTTTGTATTTCTTCAGTGTACTAATGCAAAGATGCCTAGATAATTGGAAACGCGTTATTGGGAAGTAATAAAAATTTTAACCCTGCAACCAAGTCTGATTGTTTCTTCATATCACACATACTGGTTGCTGTACCAACCTTGAAAGAAGTGGAAGCAGTTTTCAGATAAAGTTTAAATATCGACGCAGCTGCGAAACCTCTCAGTTCAAATACGTCGGCTGTATGGAAAATACTACTCGTTGTGTGAGATAGATTTCAATCTGCGAGTGCTTCCAGTGCTGATCTGATCCAGTTCTCAGACCGGAGAATCTCACCGACAACAGATAACACTGTGGCCGCTGCCCCACCGCGACTTTTAACGTCGTCTGGGGGAGTGGCGGTCACGTGACGTGGGCAAAAAGAAAAGACCTACGGCGTCAATGGCCGATAGACCGCGTCTCGTGCAAGGCCCTCTATTTAACGCCATCGACTCTTCGATGGCGAAATGATGATGGGAACAACGCGCCACCAATTCCACGAGCGGACAGAATCTCCGATCCAGCCGGGAATCGAACTCATCATTGGCTGCTGCATAGTCACTCTACCAGTGGCGTGTTGCAGCTACCACCGGCGATTAAAGAGCAGGGAGGCTGCGTCGTAATGGTGACAACTCTTCCGGCGGACGTGTCCGGTCAAATACACGCAAGACCCCCTGGCCAGGCTTTTTAACGACGATGCAGAGAACGCAGAACTAAGGCTCCGTGCATGGAAATGACATAAGACCGAGGGATAAGTGTACGGAAGAATAAAGTATTTTATTCTTAATGATTGAAATTGGCAGAATATTAATTTACAATTCCAGGCTGTACACTGGAAAGCTGGAACATTCTATACACCCAACCAGTACTGATATAAAGCCGTCCATGACACAGCGGCGTCATCTGCCGAGGAATGACTGCCAGTCCTACACATGCAAGGTGCATGTAGTATCGGTGAGCGTGCCGTCCATATGCGGAACGGGGAAGGCGCCCGATCTCTCGGATGCTCCGGAGGTTCGGCAATAGAATTTCTGAAGCTATACAACTTGTCGGGTATTCGAGGAGTGCTGTGGTGAGTCTCTTCAACAAGTTGCGAAACCAAGGAGAAACCACATCCACACGTCGTGAGGCTGGGCGGTCCTCGTTACAGATATCGAACATCGTAGGTTGGGCAGACTGGCAAAACAGGACAGGCGACGATCTTTGGTGGAACTACTATCAGACTTTAATGCTGGGAAGAGTACAAGTGTGTCTGAACACACAGAGCACCGAACACTCCTAACTATGGGCTTCTGCAACCACGGCCCATTCCGGTGCCAATTTTAACACCACGACATAGGCAACTACAATTCAAATAAGCGCGAACCATCGGCACAGGTCGTTGGCGCAGTGGCACAGCGTTGGATGGCATAATGAATCCCAATACCTTCATCATCGTGCCGATGGGTGGGCGTGAATTCGTCGTTTTCCAGGGGAACAACTCCTTGACACCTATACTTCAGGAGAGAGATAAGCTGGAGGCGGAAGCATTATGCTCTGTGGAACACTCACGTGGGCGTCCATGGAGCCAGTGAGCTCGTGCAAGGCACCATGACCCCCAAGGAGTATCGTACACTGGTTGCATACCACGTTCACCCCTTCATGGCGGTCATGACTCCCGAAGGCAGTAGCATTTTTCAACAAGATTATGTGACATGTATGGGCAGGAGTTTGATGGACTGGTTCGAGGAACACAGTGGCGAGTTGCAATTGATTTGCTGCCCTCCAACTCTCCAGATCTGAACCTGACCGAACACATCTGGTAAGTGATTGAACATAGCGTCAGAACTCATCACAACCCTCCCCATAATTTACGGGAATTAGGTGACCTGCGGGGGCTGATGAGGTGTCAACTCCCTCCAGCGACCTACTAGGGCTTCATTGCTTCAATGCCTCGACGCCTCGCCGCTACTGACGGTGCCAAAGGTGGAAATACCGGCTGTTAGGCAGGTGGTCGTAATGTGCTGTCTGACCAGTGTAACGCCAGCGTCGAACGGATGTTCCCTCACATAAATGGCGAAGAGACAAAGGAATGCAATAAATGTCATTGTCTCCGTTTTGGGCTGATTCATCACGTTTCGCTGTTAAAAAGTTAGTTTGTTCGTACAGATTCAAATTTGCTTCTGCGTTAGTACCCTAGCCAGGTGGTATAAAAAGTAACACATGGATTTTGAGCAGTGTTATCGAGGATTTCGTTATTTCTGAGTGATTAATGTCGTTGATTATGCAGACAGCGTGAAACTAGATACACTCATAAGCCAAACCGTTTTGACCATTACCCACTGCGACGTTGGATGCCTCCTGGTGGCGTTGCAAGCAAGTGACTCTTAAGAAAAGTATGTAAGTGGCGCAGACACGAACGGGGGACGACCCTAGCGAAGGAATGGGTTGCAAATGGGGAAATCCATTCACATTACCGATTTTGACGAAGGGCATATTATTACTCTGTGGAGCTTGTAAACGAGTGTCTCGAAACGGCGAAGCTGGTCGAATGTTCGAGTGCTACTGTCGGGAGCATCTACGGAGAGAGGTAGAAGGACAATGAAACTACCGCTAGGCTCTAAATGCTCGGACTTCCACGACTCTTCACAGAACGTGGTTTTTGGAGATTTGTCTACTCTGTAAAGTAGGATAGATGGCGCTTGCATGGGACCTGTGTAAGCGAAGACACCAGGTCAGCTGCGAACCACCTGCATTCCTTCAGGCTTGATGTCTTCATTCATCTTGATGTCATCTTTCATCAATACACGTGTCTGGAATCCAGAAACGTATTACAGTGGTTCGAGTAACATGACAGTGAAATTACGTTGATTTCTTCGTAACCAAACTCGCCTAATGTCGATCGGATGGCTCCCACATGGGTCGTTATCGAATGCCATCACCGCGTACACAAATCGACGTTCAGCTATAACGGGAGTTCCATGACTTGAAATTAAAATCTTCCAGGTTATTAGGCCGCGTCATATTTCTTCTAAAATTATCGACGTTTCGACCACTTTGCTAGGATCTGACAGTGTTATAACAGTAGTGGACACCAGAAGATCCTGAGAAAGATCCCAGCAGAGCGGTCGAAACGTCGATTATTTTGGAAGAAATATGACGCGGCCTAATAACCCAGAAGATTTTAACTTCAGTGACAAGAGCCAGGAAAGCCTGCAGACTTACATCACGTGACTCGTGTGCAGACACCTGGTGCCACACAGCTCCAGAAGCCTACCAACCAATTGTAGACTCGAAGATACGATCAATCGATGATTTATTGCTTTAGAAAGATGAACCATCAAGGCATTTAGCAGGGTGGTAATAATGTTTTGGCTCTTCATTGCATGTATTGGTAATATAAACAGAACAAATTTACAAGAACGTTGATCTGAGGGTTGTTAGTTATACTTTAATACAAAGTTATGCTGTTTTAGAATTCCTCATTATGATCACGCATTTTACGAGTAAATAAAATACAGGTACTTACATCTTCTTCACCTGTTCTCTGTAGATGTTAAGAGTGTTGTGTGTGTTTTGTTCCTCAGAGTCAGTGGTGCTCAGCCTGCCATATGAGGGAGGACGTATAATTGTGGTGCAGCATCGCTGGTGCAGGTCGCCGAAACACCAGCCTGGCTCTGATAAACAATACCTCTGCGAACTTGAAAGCAGCACTGGCCCATTTAACAGGTAGCTGAAGCTGCTTCACTGCAGCCGTGCGGTATCAGCCGAGCGGTCTGTTGCCCTGCAGTCATGGACTGTGCGGCTGGTCCCGGCGCAGGTTCGAGTCCTCCCTCGGGCTTGGGGGTGTGTGTGTTTGTCCTTAGGATAATTTAGGTTAAGTAGTGTGTAAGCTTAGGGACTGATGATCTTAGCAGTTAAGTCCCATAAGATTTCACACACATTTGAACATTTTTTGCTTCACTGGAGAGCGTGCGTCCCTCTCTCTGTAGGTGTGGATGGAATCGCACGTGCACACGTGTAGAGAAATGGCTGGGCACCTAACGCGTGTGTGGCAAGCACAGGCGCACAGTACAAGGCTGAGGTGCAGCTTGTTAAGGCGGGACATCAGCGAGGCTGCCGTGGCGGCACAGTGGCCTTGACCGCCTGTACATGGCACTCCTTTTAGTGTTACGGTTTAGGCAGACGCTCCTGAAAGTCCACTTATCAGGAGGAGCAATTAGTGGAAATCAAACGAAGACCATGGAAATATCGGGAAGAGCAAACTGAAAGCAATAGAATGTGTTGCAGTTAAGTGTGAAAGTGAGATCCGTAATTAAGTGATAGTAATAAGAGCAGATCGTGAATGAAGCGTCAGTAACCTTTTCGAAAGGCATGTCTCGACTGATCTGACGAGTAAAATTCACACTGCGAACGAAAACATTACAGTGACTGGAAAATTTAACCATCTGAGGATGAACGTGATATCCCGAAAGGCTTCTGCGTTCCTTGCTGATTACTATTTATTCAGGGAGAACGTTCAGAATAATTGACAAACATTGAAGACGAAGGTGAGGATAAATGGTTCAAATGGCTCTAGGCACCATGGAACTTAACAGCGGAGGTCATCAGACCCCTAGACTTAGAACTACTTAAACCGAAGGACATCACACACATCCATGCCCGAGGCAGGATTCCAACCTGCGACCGTAGCATCCGCGCGATTGAGGACTGAAGCGCCTAGAGCCGCTCGGTCACCGCGGCCTGACTGAGGATAAATGCTGGCGACTCTGTACTAAAGGCGAACAATAATCAAGATGTAGCAAAACCATTGTATCTTTTGGGCAAATACAGCAGTACTTGATACCTGAATATCAACGGTGTGAAACAAAACACATGAAAAAAAGCGCGAGGTGAGGTGTATGCAAATGTCATTTTGTATTTTGGTTATAATCTGTAAATCTTGTCACAGGCCCCTTATGTAAACAGAGCGTCAGTAATGGGATTTAGTATCCAACAGAATTTGTTCCTAGCGCTTTCAACCCATTTAAGAATGTACTTAAAAAAACTTCAAGCTACATTTTAATCCTTATTTGATGTATGACCTCCCACGGACTTCCGTGAACTGTAGGGGCAATAAATGAAGTAGTTTTACAACAGTCAAATCAAAGGCAACAGCTTATACTGGCAATAAAGTATATAAAAAGTGCCCATTCGGGCCACATTGTGTGATATCCAAGGGTCAGTTACATCGGTTGGCTATAGAAGCAAAGTCCGCCGCTTGTGGTCTCGCTGTAGCGTTCTCGATTCCCGAGCAAGTGGTCCTGGGTTCGATTCCCGAGATGATTGGGTGTTGTTGTATCGTCTTCATTATCATCATTCATCCCCATTACTGTCGGAGGAAGGCAACGGCACACCACCTCCACTAGGGCCTTGCCTCGTACGGCTGTGTGGGTATACCGCATCGCTCCCCTACGCACTGTGAGGGAGTATGGGACTTCATTATCATCATAGAAGGAAAGACAGAGAGCCGAAGTGGATGAATCCGGAATATGAAGCTAAGGAAGAAACTGGAGGAAGGGATGCAAGTAACACATAGCGAGCTAGTTTTGCGCGAGGTTGCGAGCGCACAGCTTAACGATCGTCGCCTTGGTAATTCGGCTAGTCTTGGTGTGGTTTTTACGCGTTTTACACAGTAGGCAAATGTCGACAAGGTGCCTAGTCCCCACCTCAGATAGAAAAGTCCACGGATATAATACGAATCCACACAGAGCAAAGCCTACACGGTTCGGACGTTCAAGGGAGTCACAACGTACCATCCTTCCGTCCATGTGACAACCAGAGCTTGCAGCGAAAGGAGTGGCGTCGAGTCTCGGAACTAAAATGGAAAACTTAAACGCCTAAATATTACGTCGACGGTAGCCCAGCAATAGCGAGTCATAAAAATATAAGTGTGGGGGATATTTTTCGCTCGTATTCCAGTCTACAAGCGGTAACAGATTGCTTTTGAGGATAGTATGTGTTTGATTAACGTTGCAGTGGCATATAATATACAGGGTTAGCATCCGAAATGCAATGTGAAGGCGTAGATCATAAATCTGGTTACTGTTGCCTTTTGTATTCCATTTGCGTTTCACATTATTCGAGGTAATGTGTAACCAAACATGTCGTAGAGAAAACATACGATCTATATGTGAACCATGATCCAAAAGTCAGCAAGGATTCTAAAATAAGGGTAATATAATGGTACACCGGTAGTATCTATGAAATGGCTTGGAAATGGCTCGTACACGTGAGTCTTACGACTCTTTTTCGTGATCGTCTTTTTCCTGGTTGACTGAATAAGCTAATGAGAGGAGCGTCACTTGACAGTTTTAAGGGGACAAAGTCCGTACGGTGGCCTCTTTGGAAAAGCGTATAAAGACCTCACTATGGCTAACGCGGTCAAGGAAATAAGTCGCTCCGAGAGCAGTCTACACGAAGGCTGCAACGCCACCGTGAAGAGATTGCCCTGGGTTATCAGACGCGAATGAACCGCTGCAATTAGGCAGCCAGATAAACTGAGCCGCTGTTTTAGTGATTATCCATGCACCAGACGATGCGCGGAAGAAGTTATCTGCTTGTCGTAAACAGAGCTGACTGCTCTGTGAGTCGCACATTCAACGATAACGGTAATACAGCGTCTTCTGCTGGTTTATTTCAATTTTCACAACAATTTCCTACTAAATCGAGAGATATTTTGTTCATTCGCTCATAGTTTTATCATAATTTCGACATAAGAAAACGTCACATAAATTTTCCTGGTGTAGCTTTATCTAATTCTGACTAACTAATTACATGCGTTTTGTAAAACTTTATTGCATCAGACGTTTTGTGAAAATTCGTCGCGTGTAGTTCTACGAAAACTGGTTTTTCGACTTGCCATCTGCCTCCCCTATTTGTTATATTCTTCCGTAACGTGTTATTAAGTTGAAGACATATTTATGAAAGCTGCGCTTGGGGGTCATCTGAACTGACGGTAGCTGGACATTACTTTTACGTGCCTGATAAACAAAGTAATAAAGGTCAGATGACAGCAGTAACTGCATGGAAAAACAATGTTAAACTGTCTGAAAACAAATTTAGTTTCTGATTGCATCGTTTGTTTTCTTTTAACACAGATGCAGAAATTCTCTTGTAGTTTCCAATTGTGTTCTCTCGAATTATTTGGCGATGCCGTTTGCTGATACATTCGAAAGAATTTCTCCACGGACTTATGTGTTTTCCAAGTTAAGATTCTATTTCCCCCGTCGAAATTTTCTAATATTGTTTCAGAGTTTTTCTATTAAGTACGAGATGCGTTTAATAAGTAATGCAACACTTTTGTTTCCGAATGTAGGTCGGTGTTACTCAGGATTCTAGTAGGCCGTACTATCCCCCACTCTTTTGGCTGCAAACCCCTATTACTCAGCGTAATCTCCGTTAAATGCTACGTCAGAGCCAACATCCTGTTGCACCAGTAACCTCCCCATCATCTACGTACTGCTTGCAGCAGTGTGCATTCTTCATTGGGACAAACTGATGGACGTCGAAAGGTACGAGATCCGGGTTGTTGGGTGGATGAGAAAGAACAGCCCTAAGAAATTTTGTGAATTCCTCTCGGGTGTGCAGACTTGTGTGAGGCCTTGCTTTGTCATAGAGAAGGAGAAGTCCGTTTGCATTTTTGTGGCGACGAACATGCAGAAGCTATTTCTCCAGTTTCCTGAGGGTAGCACGAATATACTTCAGAGTCTTTGGACCTCTTTAGAGTCCCAGAAGACCGTTGCCATCTCTTTACCGGCTGCAAGTGTGGCTTTGAAATTTTTCTCCGCAGGACAGTTGGTATGGTGCCAGTCCATGGACTGCTGTATTCATTACGGTTCGAAAGTATGAACCCATATTTCATCTCCAGTGATGATGTTCGACAGCAAATTGTCACAATCTGCCTCATTAAGCGCAAGTAATTCCTCACAAATGGTCCTTTCTTGCTCTTTATAGTCTTCTGTTAGTCTGCAAGGGACCTGGCGGGCACACAACTTCGAGTATCCCAACTGGTAGCGTGATGACTGGGTGTTGTGTGATGTCCTTAGGTTAGTTAGGTTTAAGTAGTTCTAAGTTCTAGGGGACTGATGACCTCAGATGTTAAGTCCCATAGTGCTCAGAGCCTGCACAACTGGTGGATGAGACTGACAGCACACAGAGGCGTCCTGCTGTGCAGCGAGCTGATGACTGTGATCCATCCATCACCTCAAATGAGAGTGTCCGCACGTTCCAACATTTCCGAAGTCACAGCCGTGGGCAGCCGACCGGCACGTGGCAGATCGGTCAACCGTGCTCTTGTTCACCGCCAGGTTTCCGCAGGCATTCTGCAAACGCCAGAAAATATCTGCGATGCTCTGGTTTTTCCTCGAAAGAAACTTAATGACAGTTCTGTGCTTGGAACGCATCTCCTTCGTAGACCCCCATTTTGAAGGCTACGTATAACGCTGCCATGTATCGGTTGAAGTGGGAGTATTTCACGATGTCACACAACAAATTCCGCAGATTTTTTTCTTTTTTTCAGCATAAACTGGCATAGAAAAAAATAGTTGAATCACTTACTGAACGTCTCTCGTACTTATGGTTCTTGAAATGTTTAAAGAAACTTGGGCAATTTGACGACGTGTGCATACGTTTGGTGCTTCTGTGCATTTAGGTCCCGTAATTGATCTGCTTTCCCTAGGGCTCACAACATAAGCAGGTGTTCGGTTTGGTTGTTGTCGCTGTCTGGTGTAAGTTGATTGTGTGATTACATAACTAAACATTCGTCTGCAACCATCAGTTCCTCATCTCAGACTTTTAAGCCTCTGACCCTCAACCACGTGTATGATAAAGTTTTGGGATACCCTGTACAACAGACTGTAAGGCTGACACAGTCAACGCAAGCGTCTTCTGCCGGCTGTCACTGACGAACCAGAGCGCACCGCCCACGTCTCCGCGCGCTCCGCTCGCTCCAGTGCTCCAGAGCTCCAGAGCTCCAGCGCCTCCGACGGGTGTCGTCGCGGACGCCTGCAGAACACGTCGTAACTATCAGTGAAAATCGCCATCAGCCCTGTGATTGAGGTGTTATTTCATTTTATTTCCACTACCAGCTTCGGCTTCCAGTATGCCGTCTTCAGACCCCATATGCTTCTCTCAAAAATTAACGATATTGTCATACAGTAGCGTATGTTCCTGGATATCGTGAGATCAAAAACCGTATCCCAAGTGCGTCATTCGAGAACTGATTGCGGTTACACGACTGTTGGTCAATTGCATTGATAATTACTAGACCAGCCTCTTTTTTTTTTTTTTTTTTTTTTTTTTTTTTTTTTTTTTTTTTTTTTTTTTTTTAAAATACGCCGCGAACCGAGCTCCGACCTTCTCCGCTCAGATGTCGGAAGATTTGCAGTGGGGATACGTCGATATAGCACGATGTTACTAATCTTCACAGATGGCCAATGATTGTATCGTAAATGCTAGCAACTGAACCAATATAAAAGGCCAATTCAGGTGCTGATCAATCATAGCAACACTCGTAGTATTACCAGAGATACATGTTTCCCGTTTTTCAAGTTGTACGTATTGTAAAAAAGGACGATTTTTCATTTCGTAGATTTATGACTTGTTAAGCTACGTCATAAGCTTTCCCATTTGCACTATTCATCAACAACAGGCTCTATGCGATACGTCCCTTAACGAAAATTGATCGTTCCCTTGGTGACTCACCGATACTCAAAGTTTATTCTTTTGCAGGAATATGATTCCTTTGTATTTCTGATTCTCCTTCTTCTTTGGTGTATCTGCCTTACGACAGATATGGACTGGATGTTCTCCACCTTCCTGTCTCCTGTGCTTGTTCCTAAATTTATTGCTAACTTCCTTCATTCTTCATGTCATCCCTCACTCCAGTCTCGTTCTTTTTCCTACCTACCCACTAATTTTGCTTCGATGAATTTCTCCGCGGTATACCTCTGCTTCATTGTCTCCACATTAATATTATTTCCTCTAGAAACCCCCCCTCCCTCTCACGCCCTCACCCCTGATCTTCGAAATACTTCTTCGTTCGTCATTTTGCCAATATACACTGAAGTGTCGAAGAAACTGGCGTAGGCATGAGCACACAAATACAGTGAGACGTAAAGAGCTATAATACGGCGCTGCGGACGGCAACGCGTATATACGACAACAGTGTTTGGTGCAGTTGTTAGGTCTCTTACTGCTGCTGCAATTGCAGGTTATCAAGATTGAAGTAAGTTTGAACGAGATGTTACAGTCGGCGCACGAGCGAAGGGACACAGCATCTCCGAGATAGCGATGAAGTGGGACTTTCCTGTACGGCCATTTCACGAGTGTACCGTGAATATCAGGAATCCGGAAAAACATCAAATCTCCGACAGCTCTGTGACAGGAAGAAGATCCTTCAACAATGACGACTGAAGAGGATCGTTCAACGTGACAGAAGTGAAACGCTTCCGCAAATTGCTGCAGATTTCAATGCCGGGCCATAAACAACTGTCAGCGTGCGAACCATTCAACGAAACATCATCGATATGGGTTTTCGGAGCCGTAGGCTCACTCGCGTACTGTTAATGAATGCACGACACAAAGCTTTACGCCTCGCCGAGCCCGTCATCACCGATATTTAACTGTTGATGACTGAAAACATGTTAAATGGTCGGACGAGTCTCGTTTCAAATTGTCTCGAGCGGATGGACGTGCACGGGTGTGGAGGCATCCTGATGAATACATGGATCCTGCATGTCAACAGGGGACTGTTCAAGCTGGTGGAGGCCCTGTAATGGTGGTGGACGTATGCAGTTGGAGTGATATGGGGCCCCTGATACGTCTAGATACGACTCTGACTGATGACACGTACTTAAGCGTCCTATCTAGTAACCTGCATCCATTCGTGTCCATTGTGCATTCCGACGGGCTTGGGCAGTTCCAGCAGGACAATGCGACACCCCAAAAGTCCAGCATTTCTACAAAGTGGCTCCAACAACACCATTATGAGTTTAATCACTTCCGCTGGCCACCAAACTCTGCAGACATAAACGGTATTTAGCATTTCTGGGATGCCTTGCAACGTGCTATTCAGGAGAGATTTCCACCTCCTCGTACTCTTACGGATTTATGGACAACCTTGAAGGATTCATAGTGTCAGTTCCCTCTAGCATTACTCTAGACATTAGTCTTCATGCCACGTCATGTTGCGGCACATCTGTGTGCTCTCAGGGGCCCTACACGATCTTAGGCGGCTGTGCCAGTTTCTTTGGCTCTTCAGTGTATTTCAAAAGTATCCAACTACTTTTACTCTTGCGTGTGACTGTTCATATGTTGCTGTCGTTTAATATTACACTCCAGAGTACACACCTAACAATTCTCCTTCTTGGTCCTATCGGAATCCTCTTTATTGTCGACATGGCTTTCACCTTTTCAAAATCTAATTTTCCTATAGATAGGGCCCATTCTACATTTTATTTCTTCCACGCAGCTCCCGTTGCCTTTTACCAAACTTCCCAGATACTGAAACACGCCGACTTGTTTCCAAAGCACTACGAAAGACACTGACCACTCCGCTGTTTCCTCAAATCCTTGCAGTCTGCGAAGCCTGTCGGGCTGCCTCACCTACGTACCGACGGGCGTTCCCCCGTGACCAGGTATCGCGGGGCTGAGTGACTTTTCTTTGAGGTGCCAGTCTCAGAACAAACCGCACATGTCGGTGAGAGGAGCTTGATTCAACGGTAAACGCACGCTCAGCTATTTTTCTGGATGGTGCGCACGCTGCAAGGCTGATAGGCAGTTTTGAATATGCTGCTTCGTTCCATGTTCTTACCTCAACTTGTGCTTTTCACGCGTCTTTCATTTACGTTTCTTGTACATCATACTACTTTTCGATTCATGTTAATACTGAGTTAATTCTTACATTGCGTACCTGTTCAAAATGCAGTGTAACTCAGCGTTCCTTTGGAAGCAGTTTAGAACCATGTGGCCACTTCGATAGGGATATCCAGTTGTGCTCAGAACACCGGCAACATTCAACCCCTTTCTCTAACTCTCTAACACTAGGCAGGACGCTTTCATTCTGTTATTTATTGCTCTTGTTAAAAAAGAAACCGGAGTGGATGGAACGCGTCATTGAACTCAAAGTTTTGTCTTTGTGAAGGTACTACAGAATGATCGGCTCGCACGCCTGATACACTTGAGGGAAGAAAGATTGGGTTTAACGTCCCGTCGACATTGAGGTCATTAGAAACGGAGCACATGCTCTGATTATGTCAAGGATGGGGAAGGAAATCGGCACTTTCAGAGGAATCGTCCCGGCATTTACCTGGAGCGATTTACATAAATCACCGCCGTCCCACCCGAATGCGAGTCCAGTGTGCTAACCACTACGCCACATCACTCCGTTTATCCAATTGAAAGCCAGTATCTAGATTGATACGTTCTCCCGGCTAACGTATTTCCACAAATTCCTTGGTGATTGAATCCCACCAAGATGTCGTCCTGGCCAAGGTTATCGTGGCAGAGCAGTTCATAGAGCACCCGTAGTGGCGCAGTGCTCAGCTACGGCTGACTTCCTGGGCTACGAAATATGAGTGCGCCAATGGAGTTCCACGAATCTTTCACGTACAGTGCGTCTGGTCTGTAGACTGCAGGGTTTGCCACGCTGGCGTCGTAGTCTGTAGACTGCAGCCTTCTGCAAACGCAGACCATCCTCTACTGAGCCCGAGAATGGCACAGATCTGTGTAGGTGGCTAGAAGATTAGTTTCACATTAGGCTCCCCCTGATTTAAGCCTGAGTTACACGAAATATTGCCAGTGTATGGGAGGAACACCTTGGGATTGAATAGATCCTTCTCTTCATTATCTTATTCCTCATTTAATCTGTGCTAATTTGATGTGGAGAATATCTATCAACTCTTAACACACTTTGTAGGTGTTCCAGGTCCTTTTCAAGGCTGTATCTATCAGACACAAACCTGTGTCCGATGCACTAATATGCGAAAAACGCCCGTAGTCTTTGAAGAATTGTGACAGCTAGACACTTTCAAATATGCTGTACTCTCGTACATATGGACTTACTGTAAGCGGAATGGCCCAACTTTCCGAGCAAGACGTCTAGAGACGCTAGACAGCACGAATATTCGCCCACAGTTCTCATCTACACTTTCCACAAACAGCACTTGTAATCGGATCGACGAGCAGATCGGTGTTGCACTATGTGGTGCGGCAGAATGTGCCCCTCCTATTCGGAAGATATCTTGTGTCGCGTATACGGTCCCGACAGGCAGCCACAATGATTATTCACGGCGAATACGCCAGACGTCACCGTGCGGTGCGCTTTCAGTCTGGCCTCTCATTTGACGTCATTTCGTCTCGTACTCTCGTGCAGAGTTCCGGTTGCTAACGTTTGAAGATTTTTTGATAGGGAGGACGTAGCATGATATCTTGGATCGAGAGCCACCGATAGGTGTACAAGTAAAACCAGAGAAGTGTATTGGGAACTCTGCTGTCCATGTTGTGTCCTAATGATTTTGCAGACAATATTAAAGGTAACAGTAGACTTCGAAAGTCTGTCATTACTTTATTTTGTAACCTGTAAGGTCATAAGAAACTGTGAACTCCGTTTCCAGTTCCTTTAACCGTTCCTGTTTACATGAAATCTGACCCATAAGAGAACAAACGCAGTCTGATTAACTTCGTTTTAGACGTCGTAGTGACAAAGGACCTCCTCACAGGGCAACGTCATAATTAAAGGGAGCTTTAAGATAAGCTAAACAAATACAAAACTGAAACCATAATCTCTACGACAGATCTCATACAGCTCTCTTTAGCTGTGTTCATAAATCATACATTACAGCTCTAATCCGGGCTCTGCCAATGGGTTTTCACTCTCTGTCTCACAACACTTAATGAACTGAAACGATCTGAGCTGGTGCGATAATAAAATATCGAAGTCTCCGTCGCTGTAGCTGCGTACTTTGAAGATTTACTGCAACACGAACTTATCAAGCGAGCTGAAAATTTCATTTGAAAATCATGATAAAGGCAGTTTTATTTTCTCGGTGCTTGCAATATAGTGAAAGTGAAACGTAGTTCGTTGGAAAAAGTAGTTCTTAAGTGAACACACACAAAAATTTGGATAAAGATCACAGGAGCGAAAAACAACTTCGTAACACTCTGGAAGTACATGAATACTGAATACATATTGTTCAGAAAATGAATACGAAATCTTATGTTTCAGATACAGGTGCCCTTGAGCAGACCATGTGAAATTACATACTAAAGACAAGGAAAATCCCCTTATATTCTTACTGATGCTCGTATTTTATTTAATGATTGCGAAAGCAAGCCCGGAGAAGTGAATAGATATTGGATATAAATTCCCAAGTGTTCTACCGGAACTGTGAGCTCGAACACAGAACTAATATTACCGACGTCGAATACGACTGCAGGTAAGTCGCGTAAATAAATGTGATACTCCACACAGCACAGCTACGCAAATTCGAAGCAAGAAACCATTCACCCAGCATTAATCCAGAACGATGTCGCTGTAACTTTCGCAGTTCGTTATCCCAAGACGAGTTGTTGGTACTAAACGGGTCGGCACTTTCCTGCAGCGGTGAATGGAAGGAACGGCTGTGTCGCTTTGTCCACTGACGTTGTCGCCTTCACCGGCGGATCCTGCTTGCCATGCGTTTCTATTTGCTAATTCACTCCAGAGTTTATATGACTTGCTTAAGACGTGCCTCGCAGTTCCAGTCCCAAGATAACCTACTCTAACAGAGAGACAAGCGACGGATGTTCAGCGCTCATCGATGCGCTCGTGAATAAATGGCATGAAAGGTGCCTAACAACAAACTACTTCTAGCTTTTCGCAACTGAGGCAGTTATCTGTAGTGAAGCACTGTATGAAAACAATTACACAGGTATTTAGGCAGATCTTGATAGGATTCCAAGGCGTTGTATACGCCCACCTGCCAAAACATTATCACCACTGCCCACTGCTCAAAAAATGGGTCAAATGTCTCTGAGCACTATGGGACTTAACATCTGAGGCCATCAGTCCCCTAGAACTTAGAACTACTTAAACCTAACTAACATAAGGACAGCACACAACACCCAGCCATCACTGCCCACTGCAAGAGTGGACACGTGATAGTGGCGCTGCAGGCACAGGACGCAGCAAGTAAAGTGTGAAAGCCGAGCGCAGGTGGTTGGGAGACTACTCTGGCCAAGATGTGGGCTGCAAATGGGGGAAGTCCACTGAGATAAGCGACTTTGCCAAAGGTCAGGTTATTATTACGCAGGGCCCGTGAGCGAGTGCCTCGAAAACGGCGAAGCTAGTCGAATGTTCACGTGCTACTGTCGTGAGCATCTACGGGAAGTGGTAGATAGTGAAACTACCAGTAGGTGTTAAATTGTTGGATGTCCACGATTGTTCACAGAACGTGGAGATCAGAGGCCTGTCTGCTCTGTAAGTAGGATAGCTTGTGATCTGTTTCATCTCTGCCGAAAGGGCGCAATGCCGGTAAAGGCAGGTACTGAATATAGGACTCCGCGGTAGACGACCCCTGCGTGTTCACATATTGGCCCAACGAAATTGTCAGTTATGATTGCAGGGAACATCGAGATTGACCTCGTATCTCTGTAAACGGGTCGGTTCTTCTGGTGAATCACATTTTTGATACAGTAGGTCGACAAACGTCTCCACAAACGCCGTCATCGAGGTGAACGGCTGCTCGAAAAGTGCAGTGCGCAACAGAAGCAGGCTGGTGGGAGCATTATTATGCTGTGATAGACGTTCTCCTGTACTTACGTGGAACCTTTGGCAGTAATCGAAGACAACATGTTAGCTGAGGACCACCAGCTTTCCCTTGATGCTTGATAACTTCCCTGATAATAATGTCATCTTTCAGCAGTATAGCAGTCAGTGTCTCGCAGCCAGAATCGTGCTACAGTAGTTCTAGGAGCGTAATACTCAAATCATGTTTGTGTCTTGTGCACCGAATTAGCCTGCTGTGGATCTGATGGACGCCTTTTGGTCCGCTATTGGGCGCCATCACCACCTACAGACATCAGCGGCCAGTTACATGATTTGTGCGTAGACACCACATAGCGCCACAGAACTATCAACTAACTACAGAATCGACGATACGCAGAATCGGTGACATATTGCGTTACAATGATCTCCCAACAAGCTATTAAGCAAACGATCGTGATGTTTTGGCTCGTCGTTGCAGATTGGCAACAAGCTTCAGATGTCCAGAAATGTTATATTTTGCACTATACAAACCGAATACGAAAAGCTTAGTATCCTAAGACTACACCATAGCTGATTCGCCGTTAGATCGGTCTACTCATACAACTGTCTGGGTGTAGCAGCTTGTAGGGATATGGAACGAAACGATCACTCAACCTCGGCATAGGTAAAAGAGAGACTTAGGAATTGCTCACGATCATGGCACCCGTACCATAGGTAGCACGGCTGTAACTGTCACAGGTTTGTGTGGCCCACAGGGGAGCCTCTCGGAGGTGATGAAAAACGTGGAGTGGCTGTCACTTACTGTGCGATCGTCTACTTATGAAATTTTGAGAACCAGTCATTCTTCACCCCACTACGTGTCGCTCCAGTAGGGACTACAAGGACAAGATTGGACTATTTACAAAGCACACAGAGGCGTCTGGGAAATCAGTCTTCCCGCGCTCCATACGTGAATGGAACAGAAAGAAGACGCAATAATTGCTAGAACGAAAGATACCCTCGGCCATGGAATTTACAGTGGTTCGCACAGTATGAACGTAGATGTAGACGGATGGTTCTTGATGCTGCATCTACCACACTCTTCCTATTGATGGGTCTATATCGTCGGCAGTTTCATACTAAGTTGGGCAGTAAACATAGTGCGCAATTTCTTTATTGTAATTCCGTCACAGCTGCGTTTGCAATAAGGAATGTGTTATTCAGGTCGCTGGTCCTGGCCTGACTTAATGCTGGAAATACCTAGACAATGCACAATGTCTCGCTGTTCCAGCGCGTCACTTTTGGAATGTGCTTCACGTGCCTCATTTGTCACAGGAGAATGGCTGTGTTCGAATATCATCGTCCATTTGTCGCTTGTTAAAAATGAAGGAATGTAATCTTCGTCTTTTCCGACTCTGAAAGAAAAGATTGTCATGTCAGATCTTTCCATTTTCTCCATTTCGACGAGGTAAGTACAAAACGACTTATTGTGAAAAGCGCGTAAACACAACAATTCTATAGACCTGGTTGATGCTCGAAAGACATAAGAAAAACAGCAAGAAACACTTTTCATTCATCTACAATCCATACTCTACATACGACTGGGAAGTGAATGGCAGAGGGCACTTCTCATTCTATCAGTTATTACTTCTTCCCGATCTGCTCACATATTAAACCCGGGAAAATGATTTCTTTTCTTTCTTTTTCGTTCTAAGAACAGAATTTCAACGGTTTGTCATGTCAGCGAGATAAGAAAATAATTCTACTGAGGAACGTTTGTGCGATTTTGAGGTGTAGAAACCTTCCACATATTAAGTTACAAATTTTTATGGCGTGCAGATACTGCAAAGTGATTGACAGCGGTTATTGGAATTAGAATGCCATAGTAAGAAAATATAATATTTTCCCTTTTTCATTAGCCGATACACTTTTCGACACTCTTCCTTGGGTCTCCATTTACGTATTTTGAAGTATAGCGCTGACAGACCTGGTGCATAATTGTGAAACCTGTCTGCTTTGAGTGTACCTCAACGAACGCATGAAGCGTCGTCGCTTTCAGGGTGGTGGTCTTAAGCGAACATAGGAGGAACTGAGGCCGTTGAAATAAGCGCATGTTGTGCTCAAGTATTTTTATAATTGAAAAAACTATAAATTTGTGCATTGCCGATGTTTATACGCATATCTTTCTATTTTCAGCAAGTATCTGAGGTTTCATACTCATTGGATATTGAACAGGATACACCTCTGCGATTTTTCTCTTAGAAGAGGACGTATTATTTAGACTGCCACTAAAACAAATGTATACAAGAATATAGAGAGGATGGTGGGCTGGATTTCATGTACGCTACCGAGGCGACGGCAACTTCTGCGAGCTCTTCACGAACAAACGCAGTACAATTTACATTTAAAACAGGTACGGAGAAGAGGACGCAAATAAACTTTACACTCTACTACTCATCCTAGCTTCTGCTCTTTCTCTATCCTACTACATTCTAAAAACAGGTAAAGTACGCGATTCTAATTATTTTCAGCATTACTGCTTTTCGGCTCTGCCGTTTCAACGATCTCTACCTTGATTGGCTCTTACGGAACCAGCGATAGTATCAAATACTTTTTAATGTGCTCTCATTGGCCTCAGTTTGTTAAAGAGCGGGCTAAGAAGCGGACGAGCTTATCGTACTTGAAGTTTTCCTCTAATTTTCCTTGGTTTTCTCATGTGCCTTGGGGCTACTTATCTTTCGAGAAGTTGGTTTGCCATTTGCTTCGATTCAGAAGTTTAGAAAGTTTTCATACAAAACTTTTAGCTTGCCCGTTAGCAGGTAACGTTTCGTTAGTCGCACACTTTGGAATGGGGTCCCCACATGCATACCTACACTTTTCTTAAGATAGAGAAGCATTTCAGGAGAGGAGAGGAACATGTATGTTTCTTATACAGGATTGGTAGAATTATACGGTATTATGATATATTAAAGAGCATAGACTTTTCTTTTTCAAGTCATGTTGAGCAACTCATGCGCATCATCAAATATCACACATGCACACAAGATATTGTAACTTACCTTTTCGTAGCCTGTAGTATTAAGGCCGTTCCAGATTTTTATTAGTATGGTGATCAGATAGATTTTGGGAGAACACTGGTGGGGGATCATCCATTCTGTCGACAGCGTTAGAAGGATAGTCTGCACTGTCTAGAATTTGAAGTGTACTGCCCAGTTATAGAAAATATCAATGCATGGTGAATAGAACGAGTGGACTTTTATGAGTACCCCCGGAGATATGAAGAGAACTTGTTGTTTCCTTGATGTCAGTAGGTGTATATGGGCGTTCTGTAACAATGACCCCATTGTTCTTAACTAATCAAATCAACCAGTTGCTCTGGCCTGTATGTTGTTTATTTATGATGTAATAAATGGGCAGTTACTGTCATGATACTGGCAATTAAAGGTCAGTAACTGTCAGTTACCATAATTTATTGGCAAAATGGCAAATGTATGACGGACTTAGGTTCATGTTTATCCAGGTGTCCGAATGCTTTTTTATGAAAGTGATAACTGTCATTTTAATTATTGTAATTTAAGGCTCAAGAAAATGGCGTCTCGCCCACTGAGGTCCAGTTAGCCTTTCTCCCACCCCAGCGCACACACCGACCGCTTCATTTCTACTGTTCCCACTGAGCTGCTATTGGTCTTTCTCCCTACATCACATTCACCACCTCGTAGCGCCCTAAACACCTTGAGACTGGCATTCTTAATCTGTACCTTGTTCAAGCAGAAGCAACATGATCAAATTCACATGATCTTCCAAATTTTGTCCATGGTGCGGTAACTAGCACTACTAGTCTAGTTTTCCCAAATCTTCAGTTCCCAAAACTACTTTCTGCAACACAAGACGCTGTTTATGGCTTTGTGGCTAGTGTTACCTATTTTTTTAAGAAGACACACTTAACTGCTATTTCTTGATTCCCTCCACGTTTCTAAGAAAATACACGTAAATATGTGTTTCATTGCTATTTTCCCCTAATTTTAAGAACGCACTTCTAACTTCGCGTCTTGTGACTAATTTTACCGACATTTTAAGACGAGACACATAAATATGGGTTTTGCTGCTATTCTATCAGTTTTCAGAAAACACACGTAAAATACGTGGCTTTAAACGTTTAATAACAAAGAACACTAATACATGACTCTATTTGCATTTTTAGGCAAGTCGTTAAAATTTTTTTTTCAATTTTCCCTGAGTATTCCGCCAACAGCAACTTTTCCACGAAGACGCACTTACGTACAGAGCTTCAAATGTGTAACAACTGACGCCATAGTGCATACCCTGTAAGCACAGCAACATATGACACTATTTACAGTCGTTAGCCAGTTTGTTAAAATTTTGTAGATTTCTCAGAGTATTCCGAAAATAGTCTTTCTTTCAGAAGAACGCACCACAAAACACCACAACAAGAAATAGTCAACAGCTTCGCTGAACTTACGCTCCTCTGCCCCCACGCCTTACACTGTTAGTGTGTGACGTATCAGCTCCCCTAAGACTGTGTTGTTATACCAGAACTGTTAAAAAATGTCGGCTGGAACGCTTCTAAAGGGAAAGGTACAGTGTGACTATTATTAAACGATATGAAATAAAAATATCGTAACTTCTGAACGGTTTGCGTTAGGACGTTCAAACTGCACGATTGGCCGCAGGAAATGATGGGAATTACTATGAGCTGTACGGTTTGATTTATCGACGAAGCCCACTTTCATTTAGATGGATTCGTCAGTAAGCAAAATTGGCGCATTTGGGGGACCGATAATCTGCATTTCGCGATAGAGAATCTCTTCACCCTCAACAGGTGACTTTGTGGTTTGCAATGTCCATTCACGAAATAATCAGTGCGATATTCCATGATGGCACGGTGACTACCGAATGGTACGTGAAGGTTTTTGAATATTATTTCATCTCCATTATCAAAAGTGACCCTTATTTCGACAAGATGAGTTTCATGCAAAACGGAGCTCGACCACATCGAAGCAGGAGAGTGCTTGATGTCGTGGAGGAGCACTTTGGGGACCGCATTCTGGCTCTGGGATACCCAGAGGCCACTGGCACGGGTCTCTATTGGCCGCCATATTCTCCGGATCTGAGCAGATGGAGCTGTACTAAACACAAGGTGTACAGCTATAACCGCAAAACCATTGCTGAGCTGAAAACAGCCATTCAGGAGGTCATCGACAGCATCGATGTTCCTACTCTTCACCGGGTCAGGCGGAATTTCACTATTCGTGTGCGCCACATCATCGCCAATGATGGCAGCCATATCGAACAGGTCATAAATCCGAATACCTATTGTGATGTTTACATCTTGAATAAAGTGTGTGCACGCCGTAGTTTGTAACTAATTTACGTTTCTTTTCATATAGTTCAGTAATTGTCATCCTTTATATGTACCACCGGCATGCTCACACTAGATCGCCTACCATTTCTTACTATCGAGAGTCTGGTCCCTTCATCCCCCCACAACCCAGCCAACCTAACTATCGCTTCCACCTCGCAACTAATGCTGCCGCTGCTTAGAATTTTAGTGCTGGCACGTATTTGTATAGTTACAGCGTCTGTATCTAAACAAACGCCACACACTGCTGTGATGAGCTCCTCATAACTTCCGCGGTGCAGCTGGAGTCCACTGGATAATCCAGCAACGCTTAATGCCCGTAATAAACGAGGACTGGAGAGCCCTCCCCCTCCGCGGCCGCTGGACGTGCGGGTCAGTCCTTGTGACAAGGGCCCTCAGTTCACTTTAAACACCTCCCCCCCAGTGCCCCCACCCAACTCCACCAACATCTCCACCGACGTCCGCCGGCTGGTTCTAGCACCCAGCGTGAATATTGCCTTAAACGAACCGCGGGACGAATTACGAAACTAATTCAGGCATAGCCCGAATTTGCTATACGCAGTCTCTGTTCCACACACCGTATCTGATCAGAAGTATCCGAACAGCAAACAGTAATACGAGACCTGTCTGCTGGGCAAATCGCATACCATCACGATTAAATACGAGTAACGATTGTTTGACCAGATAGTATGGCTGAATTTGCATCCCTCCAGGAAGCTTGCATACATTTCCAGAACTATGTGACTCCACTTGTTGTCGGAAAATTCACCTCCAAGTACTGTTCCACGTTTCTAGTACTTTTCCCGTCATTCCATCAGAATTATCGTTGATGAACGTATCACACGAGAACTGATGGTCCAAATCCGACAGATGGCTGTCCCCCTCATTTTAAGTTTGACTACCATAGCCGTCAGACATACGCTGTGCCACTCCTAAGAATCGTGAAGCATTTCTGTTTTTCGTCTGCAACTAGAAGTATTTGTGAAACGTGCATCGAAATAATGTCTGTGGGATAAAGGAACTTCATACACAACTAAACAATACAGTTTCGCTATGAACATTGGGGGAGGTGATGTCATCGATTCCGTGATGCAGACTTCCCGATAAACGAAACGTAGCCGGGTACAGAATGTCCCTCCTTGAATGGCTTTTGGAAAAAATATTGCTCAGTAAAGACCTTCGTTTTAGTCTAGTTTCCCCGTTGCAGTCATTTCTCAAGACACAGCTGGTAGATAGTAGTATGTTTGCTGATAATACTTAGGAGGAGTGATAAAAGATCGCCTCTCAGCACCGCCTTTTGTCTGAGTGTCTCTTCCCACCACGTTCTCACCATCAACGAATCCTCCAGTGTTCGATATACACTCATGTTCAGGCAAAACAGAACACTTTGAACGACTAAAGATAGGACGTTCATATTTTCAGGACATGTACATTAGTATGTTCTGCCGAAATAATTAGCGTTTCAGTCACCTTGGTTCAGCATGTGCCCTGCTGCCTACTAGGCAGAGGGTCCGCCAAGGGCCCTGGTAGCTTGTTCCATGCGTCATAGCATTCACCTGTTCCAAAATTCATCTGTGGTGGTTGCCTTTGGGTCGCAGTGCTACACCCGTCGTTTCACCATATCCTACATATTTTCGATTGTCGGCAAGTCTAGTGATCTGGTGGACCAGGAAAAAAAGGCTTACATCCTGTGACACCAAGAAGGCACATGTTCATGCAGCAACGAGGTGATGCTTTTCTTGCAGAAAAAAGGTGTCTGTGCTATTGTGCAGAAAGGATGTGGCTATGAGTCGCAGGATGACACTCACTTATTTGTGGCTGTACCAAATAGCACCCCACAGGATAAGGCGTTGAGGCGGCGCTGCATGTTTTTTGCGACTGCAGCCATTGTGATGCCGCTCCCCCTGTCTGCGGCTGCCCTCATTTTCAACCTAAATTCGTTCGAAAACATCATGTGATGCCAATTCTGTCTCGAGTGTTGTCGTTCCTTACATCTCCGCCGTCCAGCATGTTTCTTCACATTCCTGAAAGGTAGGCGTAGAAGTGGCCGGCTCGCACTAGCTCGTGCTTTGATAAACGGCGGTGGATTGTCAGCCCTGGTAGTGTTCGTTGTCTTACACCGTCCCACTGTTGCGCCAGAGCCAGAGAGGAGGGAGATCGATCCTTCACTGCCATTCGCATGAGGTGTCATCTTGTCATCTTCTCGGAGGAGGTGGGGGTTTGGGGTCTGTGTGGTGTGACCTGACGCATCTCGACGAGTTCTATGGCCTTCCGTGAACCATTCTGCACAAACACATTGCACTGCCAAAAACTTCGTTCCACACTAGCAGAAACGTCCAGGGTGGATGCATCACATTCTCTGGTTCCAATAACGCCTCCCCTTTCAGACACACACTGTTTTGACGGTACGGTTCGCGAATACATCAGCGAGGTGCCCTGCACGTCTGCTCTAGTCGTACTGATCCGTTACTTTTGGTAGGTGGTGTTGTTTACCTCTAACCCGCACGCCGACATGGTTCAAATGCTAACCATTTCTGCAAAACATACTAATATACGTTTCCTGTGAAAATGAACGTCCTATCTCTAGTCATTCAAGGTGTTCTGTTTTTTCCTGAATATATTTGTAGGCGGAGTTTGCATTTACTTGATTTTCATGAGTAAGGCTGGCCCTGTTATGTTCCCACCCAAGACACAGCGCGCTACGAATCCTCTCATGTTGCAACAACACTATTCGATTAGTTGCACTGCTGTCTAGCCCTCTATCCGCCAGTGGCTATGTAGAGAGCTACTACAATCAGAAAGAATAGCGCATAACGTACAGGAAGAAATTCAGCACTATGTGGATTCTTACGGTCTAAATATTTTGCGATTGGTACTGTTTTCAACTACAACTGCAGTCAGTTGTGTAATGGGACAGTAGCGAGTCTCCTCGGCTACATCAGATCCCGTAATTACATTTAAATCCCCATCAATCGTCAATCCTCAGTCCCCTACAACTTAGAACTACTTAAACCTAACTAACCTAAGGACATCACACACATCCATGCCCGAGGCAGGATTTGAACTTGCGCCGGACTGTAGCGCCTAGAACCGCTCGTCCACCACGGCCGGCTACTGGTGTCACAGCCATCGTATTGATAGGGCGCATATCTAAATACATATTCCGTTAACCAGTGCACGGAGTGGCTTCTGTCGTAGCGGTATTAATAGTTTTATCGTTCCCATTCCACTCACGTAATGATTGAGTAAAAATGATTTTCCCGTATGTCTCTGTACATACTCTAATCTCCTTTGTGATTGCTACGAAGGTTATAGATTTTTTAATGCATTGAGTTAGGAGTATGCTTGTTCAGTGCAATTGTCAATGAAGCCTCACTTCTTCAGGTAAAAAGAATTAGAGTTTCACTAAGAAATTCGAGGGCATAACAAACGAAATTCATCGATATCAAATGAATGTCTATGACTTTATCCCTAGAAATGTGCTAATCTCGTTTATCGTGTTCGTGCGTTGGCTACGCAAAATATACGACGGTATAATGGTCACACTCTTTCCTGAATGCACGTTGTTTTCCTAAAAATACGCAGACCTTTCTCAAATAGGGAAAGCAACACAATGCGATTGTAACAGCATCACAGAGCTTCCAGCACACACTACACAACCATCACTTAACCTGGTGCAGCTGCCTCGCACAACCATGCAGAATTCACAGCTACTTTAAGAATGGAAAGATTAATCACAACATTCTTCGTTCTCCTCTCACATTTCATTTGAGAATGGGCTGATCATGATATCGTATACCGGTTAGAAAAGAGTGTGCATACTGTGTAGTGGTACTTAATTTTTTTCAACGCTGAAACATGTAGTGAGTTTGGACGGAAATATGGCAAAGGTCATTTCAAGAAAGCACACATGCCAAGTAACATTAAAAAAATTGTTCCTTTTTAGTATCGCAAAATCAGAAATAAGAAAAGACCTCTCCTGGAATTTTCCTGACAAAGCGAGTATTCTATGATATTGGACCCTCTCTTCCAGTACAAAGTCCCAGGCGACTGGAAAAAGGCGCAAGTGACTCCAGTATATAAGAAGGGTAAAAGAACGGACCCACAAAATTACAGATCAATAACTTCTGTTTGCTGCAGAATTCTTGAATATATTCTCAGTTCGAATATAATAAATTTTCTTGATGCTGAGAAACTTATGTCGACAAATCAGCTTGGTTTTAAAAAGCATCGCTCGTGCGAAACTCTGCGTGCCCTTTTCTCACACGATGTACTGCGAACTATGGATCAAAGGCAACAAACATATATCACATTGCCAGATTTCCGGAAAGCATTTGACACGGTGCCCCATTGCAGGCACTTAACGAAGGCAGGAACATATGGAATAAGTTCAGAAATATGTGAGTGGCTCGAAGACTTCTTAAATAATAGCACCCAGTATGTTGTCCTCGACGGCGAGTGTCCATCACAGACAAGGGTATCGGCAGGTGTGCCCTAGGCAAGTGTGTTAGGACTCCATACAAGCAAATGATTTGGTGGACAGTGTGGGCAGCAATCCGGTGCTGTTTACTGATGATGCTGTGGTGTACGGTAAGGTGTTGAAGTTGAGTGACGGTAGGAAGGTACAAGGCGACATAGACAAAATTGCCAGTTGATGCGATGAAAGGCAGCTAGCCCTAAATGAGAGAAATAAAAGCTAATGCGGATGTGTGGGAAGAACAAACCTGTAATGTTCGGATACAGTACTACTAGTGTCCTGCTTGACACAGCAAGTGGTTTATATATCTCGGCGTATCGCTGCAAAGCGATATGAGGTGCAACGAGCGTGTGAGACCTGTGGTGGGAAGGCGAACGGTCGACTTCGATTTATTGGGAGAATTTTAGGAACGAGTGGTTCATCTGTAAAGGATACGGCATATATGACGTTGGTACGACATATTCTTGGGTACTGCTTGAGTGTTTGGGACCCTACCAGATCGGATTTAAGGAAGACATCGACGCAACTGCCAGACAGGCTGCTAGACTTGTTACTTGTGGGTTCGAACAACACGTTATGGAGATACTTAAGGAACTCAAATTTGGATCTGTGGAGTGATGGCGACGATCTTTTCGAGAAATACTATCGAGAAAATTTAGAGAACCCGAATTGGAAGGATCCTGCAGAACGCTTCTACTGCTGCCAAGATGCACTGCACGTAAGGACTACGAAGATAAGATACGAGAAATTAGGGCTCATAAGGAAGCATTGCATGGGGGCTTAATTAAATACAATGCAAATACTTTTCATTTTTTGTCACTGTCTGTCCGGTTACGCAGTCTCGTAAACGGTTGGCCCTGACCAGTATTAGTACGCAATCTGACTGCAAAGAATAACAACAAAGAATGAAACAAAACTTCCGTTAACACAATTAATTAATTAAGTCCCCAGCAACTATAAAAGCTACGAAACAACAAAGCACAAATGTAACTGTTCTGTGTGTGGAAGTGTGATTCAACGTACACATCTGGCACGGTTCTTCCTCAATACGACAAGATGCTTTAAACGCCATCTACAATGAAGTAATTAAAAAAACATACTATAATTGCACATAAAAACCATAATTACACTCTAATACATGAACACAAGCCAGATGCTTTGTTGACTGAACCTGTGACCAAGAGACATTGTTAGTTAGGACATTTGAAATAATAAAAAAAAAATTATTACCTTCATATATATTGACGAAACATACACTCTGATCATTACAACATCCGCAATCGAACAGCATCGGCTGTCTAGCCCATCAGAACAACTGCGTACTACATGCTCACAACTAGTCACGGCTACATCGGAAGTCCTACTGCCCACTTCTCAATAAGCACTCTCCACCACGACTTCTCGACAAGAACTCTCCACTACCACATCTCAACAAGCACTGCCAGTGGAGGCGGCTGAATAATACTCTTTGGCGCAATCTCTGGCGCTGTGACTCAGTGTAGCCACCTTTCATATGCCCCTCCTCCACGGGCTAGAATTTGATGGTAATTTTGCCAGCATTGGTGGTGGAAATACCACCAAATTCGTCCCAAAAATACAGACAAAAATTAAAAAGTAATATTAATAAGTAAATATCACATAACTAAATAAATTTTGGCTTTGCACTGAGCCTTCAATAACCTAATATATAAAATACAATAAGGAATACAAATGCTTGCATACATGTGATTTTACATAATAGTTTACACAAGTATCATGTAGTTAAAAAATTCAATCAATAGCGTCAGCAATGACGAATAGGTGCAGGTAAGAGTCTCATAACATTTCATAAACAGTAAACACAAAAAATCAGTTTATACAAATATTCACATAAAATCATTTCAATAGTTCAATAAACAAGTAGCACTCCTCAGAGAAGTTGACAGTTCCAACAGTAGCACCCAGCAATAGTCAACAGGTGCAAGTAGCAGTCTCATAACATTTCATCAGCAGTATTTAAACAGCTCCAACAGTGGCACCCAGCAATGTTGAACAGGTGCAGACACTAACAAGTGACATCATTTCAGTAGAAGCAGTTCCATCAGTGGCACCTAGCAATGTTGAACAGGTGCAGACAGCAACAAGTGACCTCATCAGTAGTAGCAGTTCCATCAGTGGCACCCAGCAATATTGAGCAGGTGCAGACACCAACAAGTGACATCATTTCAGTAGAAGCAGTTCCATCAATGGCACCCAGCAATGTTGAGCAGGTGCAGACACCAACAAGTGACATCATTTTAGTAGAAGCAGTTCCATCAGTGGCACCCAGTAATGTTGAACAGGTGCAGGTAACAGTCCATAATATTCACTATCACTAATCAGACAGTTCATCAGAGTTTATCAGTAGAAATTAAACATTTCCAATTGGCACCCATCATGTTGAACAAGTGCAGGTAACAGTCCATAATATTCACTATCACTAATTAGACAGTTCATCATAGTTCATTAGCAGAAATTAAACATTTCCAAGTGGCACCCACCAATGCTGAACAAGTGCAGTACACAGTCCATAATATTCACTATCACTAATTAAACAGTTCATCAGAGTTCATTAGCAGAAATTAAAAATTTCCAAGTTGCACCCACCAATGTTAATACACGTAAGCACGAACAACAGTTTGAATGCACACACAATTGCTTTTACAAAATTATTATCAATGCTCTTACACCAAACATAAAAATAATAATAAACACACAATGATATCAGACAATTGTCATATTAAATATTACAAATACACAAATATCAGTAAACCTATAATATTTATGGGTGTCAGTGCAAGCCACAACAAACAAGTAAAATAATATTTAGGAGATAGGTCGGTGCAATTATTTGGGATTAGGAAAAGAAAACACACAAAACACACTCACTCATCTTTCATCCACATTAAGTGCTATGTGTAACTGAATAGTGTTAACTGTGTAAATGCAATTCTGTCAAAGATTTGATGTTCGACATGTGTATCAAGTAGTAGTGGCAGCATTGTATAACAGTCAATAATAGTTAGTCAACGTCATAGTCATCGTGTCAAGACCAATGTTTGCCAAGCCAAATCAAATGTACGGTTGCTGAACAACTGTCAGTGTGCCAAGATATGCAAATACTTCCTCTCTCCAAAAAAAGTATGTACTGCTTATTGATTTAACAAAGTGTGTGTAGACAATCTTCCTTCCACTTGAGTGTTCTAGTCTGCCATCTTCATCCACCTTGTTCCATATAAACCAACAAAAAAAATATGCTCCTCACTTTACCTCTTATCCACCAAAACTCCAATAATCATCAGCATCACATAATCTTAATAGTTCAATAATACCTCTTACGTCGATACATATAAACCTTATCATCAATATCAGTTACCTTACCTCCTGTCCACCAAAACTCCAATAATCATCAACTTCACACAATCTCAATACCTCAATAATACCTCTTCAGTATGTCGACACATATAAACCTTATCGCCAATATCATTTCACTTCCATAACAACTCTTTCCTCTAGTCAGTCTCCTCAAACAAGTACAGATAAAATCCTAGTGCAAACTTCAATTCATCATCCCATACAATCCGAAGACACAATGTCCACACACAACCTCTGTGTAATCCATCTGACCCAAATCTTCTACTCATTATGAATCATAAAATACATTTTGGTTACCTTGTCCATCATTAAATAAAAGAAATGCCTACATGACCTCTAACAGCCTTTAGTTTGAATAACTTTCAGTAAGTAAGTACGAGTACGGAGTGTGAATGATAGTAATATTTCACAGTGTGTACACCACTTTAAGAATCATGGCAAAACAGAAGCAAACATGTGGAGTATTTCTTGTGTCAAGTGTCACTTGCTATTTCAGTTGCTCACGAAGAATGCAGTGCAATAACTGTCAATGGTCTAAACCTAGTTTTGGTATGTCATGTCGTTAGCTTCCTTCCTATTAGCATAAATTTATACAGCTTCCATAAGACCTCCAGCTCATGTGACTTCAATGAAGTTTCTTGTACCAATATCGTTCGTAGAATTATAGCAGTACATTTTCTTATCTTAAAATATAAGGCACTAAGCGTAAGCAAAACATGCAATAGCGAGTACATATACCAGTAGAGAACAAAACGTTAACAAGTGGATGTAGCACAATCCCTATAACGAGGCTCTGCCAAGCGAACAATCTATAATTAATACCATAGTGTGACCTAAATTCCATGTTCATACACCGCATATCAGCATTTCAAGTTACCAAATTGAAGAGTAGTTATGACAACAAACAGAAATGTATAAATATGCAATCCATACGCAAAGCAGCAAATATGTATCTTACATAATAAACAGGTCATTAGCATCATATCAGCATAAGCAAATAAATGTTCATACGTAATCTTAATAAGTAAACATGAAGGCGCAAGCAGATAAATCACAAAGTATAACCTACACACAACCATATCAGCACAATTATTCAGGTGACAATTATAATTTAAATAAATAAACACAGCAGGCACATAATAAAAAAATATGACATCAGTGAAAAAGTAGAGCAGCCAAGCGATGCATAATATACACAAGTAACGACCCTGTTCATTAATTAATCATTGTCAATATCAGTTAACACGAAGTATGAATCACGTAATCGCGAGCAGCAAATTACGTCTAAAGTACGTACCTAAGTGGAAATATGTTTCCTGAAAAATAAACTCAATTAATAGTTACCTTTTTAGTTTATTAGTTTCTTCTTCGAAATTACATTCTTCCTGAAAATTTCTCGATAGCAAGTCCTCTTAACGTCGGACACACACAGAATTTACCTGAAGTTCTTAAATATTTTATACAACTGCATACTGAAAAATACAGAACGTTAATATCATAATTTATCAAGTCACTGTAGCTTTATACTGAATTTAATCAGAGAAATTAGACTGTGTATTTGTTTACGGCTGTCAGTGCATTCGCACTGAGCGCTCGATCAGCTGTAGGTACGCGTGACGTAGGAAGTAATTGTTTGCGGTCAACGACTGCCATGTGCGGCGCGCAGACTTGACTGTTGCTTTGAGTATGAGCCGCTGCCGGAACACGGCGCGGTATCCTTGTATTGGTTGGTTGGTTTGGGGAAGGAGACCAGACAGCGTGGTCATCGGTCTCATCGGATTAGGGAAGGATGGGGAAGGAAGTCGGCCGTGCCCTTTCAGAGGAACCATCCCGGCATTTGTCTGGAGTGATTTAGGGAAATCACGGAAAACCTAAATCAGGATGGCCGGACGCGGGATTGAACCGTCGTCCTCCCGAATGCGAGTCCAGTGTCTAACCACTGCGCCACCTCGCTCGGTATATCCTTGTATTCTCTGTATGCTTACGTATAACTGTTAGTTCTCTAAAGTATGTTATTCCACAAAAATTTTAACGTTCGATATGTGATGTATTCCCTTAGAGCGCCGAGATTTAAGAGTTTCTACTTCGACAGTGTTATCATGAATAATTTTGCGAACTCTATATGGACCGTTATAAAGCAGAAAAAATTTGCGACACAAGCCTTTTCCTTTGTGAGACTTAATTAACACCTCTTGACCAACTGACAAGGTTTTTAAACGACCAGGACGTTTAGCTGATTTCTCTCTTCCAGCAGCCGCAGATGCAATATTTCGTAGAGCCAGGTTGACAACTTCAGAATGCCGCAGTTTCCGTGTAGGCGGAAAAGAAACGATTTCAGAAATGCGATTTGTCGGTGCTTTATTTTTTAATATCAATATAGACGGTAAAGAAGTTGAATCATTAGGGAGTTCATTCAGAATGTTTTGAAAAATATGAAGATACTGATCCCAAGTTCTGTGATTCTGATGACAATAAAGTCGACACAATTTATTGATTTCCTTCATCCATCTCTCTGAAGCGTTAGATTGAGGGTGAAAAAGTGAAATGAAAATTGGTTTAATCTTACGACGCCTTAGAGTACGAAGCCAAATTTTAGAGCGAAATTGTGATCCATTATCTGATATAACCTTATCAACATGACCCACTTCTTTAAGAAAATGTTTGATGAAAGCATTAGATACTGAACGAGCTGTTGCTTTACGTAAAGGTGTAAAACACACACATTTTGATGTCAATTCCACTGCTACCAAAATGTACGCAAAACCATTAGTAGAAGGAACCACTGGACCGAACAAATCGACTGCAGCCATCTCCTTTAATTTCGCTGGAATGATAGGAAACAACGGTGCTCTGTGAGAAATAGTTGGCGGCTTAGCCTTTTGACATAATTTGGATTTGGCAAGAACAGATCGAATACGTTTTTCCATATTACTGAAGTAGCAATTTTCTCGTAATTTATGAAAGCATTTTCTGGGACCAAAGTGTGCATAACTGAAATGTGTGTACCAAATCAATTTATTAACGCACTCATCAGGAATACAAACTAACCAAACAGAGTTGTCGACCGATTTTCGTTTAAAAAGAATATCATTGCGAAGTAAATAATACTGTCTAATCGCTACGCTTTCCTTTCTCCTCCACTTCTCCTTAATGTCCTTCCGGAATGGATCCTTATTTTGCTCCTTAGCGATGTCCTGGAGCGAAGACGAAATAAAATTCTCAAACGCAACGCCTTGAATATACATCAAACAATAATTGTTTTCTTTGCAGTCCTCCTCAGCACTTTGTTTCAAACCCATCGGTGCACGTGATAAAGCATCAGCAATAATATTTGAAGAAACCTGTATGTAAATAATACTAAAGTCAAATTCCTGTAGATACAACGCCCATCGTGACAATCTTCTATGAGTTAATTTTGTTGACAAGAAATTCCAGAGCTCGATGATCGGTGTAATCTTTAGTATGTCTGCCAAACAAAAATGTGCGAAATTTTGTAAAAGCCCATACAACAGCCAAGGCTTCAAGTTCCGTAATCGAATAATTGTTTTCTGGTTTAGAGAGAACACGACTTCCAAATGCAATAGTTTTCTGTATTACAACGCTGTTTTCTTCTATCTCTTGAAATAAGTGTGCACCTAAGCCTTTGTATGATGAGTCCGTCGCCAAACAAATATCTTTAGATAAATCCGGATGTGAAAGAAGTGGAGCAGCAACTAAAGCATCACGAAGTTGTTCAAATTCTGATTGAGCTTCCTAATCCCAACACCAATTAGAATTCTTTCCAGACAGCTCACATAAACGAGGTGTGGCCAAATTGTCCAATCTAACAAAGCGTCTAAGAAAATTACGGACACCAAGGAAACTACGAACATCACGTTTTGTAGTAGGAACAGCATAATTACGAACAGCGTCTAGTTTCTCTGGATCAGGAAGAATACCTTCTGTAGAAATAATATGACCAAGAAATTTCACCTTAGAACGACCAAATTCAGATTTTTCCAAGTTCACTGTAATGCCAACTCTTGCAAAAATACGTAATAATGAATCCAAAATTTTGTTGTGCTCACTCCAAGAACGTTTAGCAATAAGAATATTGTCAACATATGAAGTAATATTGTCACGAAGATAAACAGGTAAAATTTCGTTTAAACTACGAATGAATGCTGCTGAAGATACAGTGAGTCCAAACGGTAATTTCCGAAATTGGTAACAGTTACCAAAGGCTAAAAAGGCAGTATATTTTCTACAATCAGGGTGGAGTTCTATTTGCCACAAACTTGCGAGCATATCAATCGTGGATAAAACTTTAATTCCATCTAAATGTTGAAGAAGTTCATCTAGATTTTGTGGACTGTCAGTTTCAGGAATGGTGATATTATTTATCTGTCTGGAATCCAGAACCAAACGAATTGACCCATCCTTTTTAAGAACGACGTGTAATGGGCTAGTAAAAGGACTGACTGCTGGCTTAATAATGCCTTGATCTAACAGGTATTGAAGTTCACTCTTAACCTTGTCTCTGTAAGCCAAAGGAATAGCGTACGTTTTTCCTCGAAATGGTGTGTGTTCTTTTACTTTAAATAAATATTGCACTTCCTGTGTGATGACTAAATACTGTAGCATGTGAAGTCAAAATTTGGTGCAGTCCTTCTCTCGCAACGTTATCTGGCACTTCAGCTTTCTTAACCTTTTCATCAATTAATTATTCGCTATTAATTATCTCATCCATCACGTTTCTGTATCTATTGTCATTGTCATGAATGAACACATTGTCGTCATAATGCTCAGCGAAAACATCAGAAGTAAGAAACCGTAAACATTTTGTGTCTGAGACAGATTTTGTTAAACACTCGAAAAATTTCAAACTTTTCGGCACTCCGGCAACAGTCAAATTCACACTTCCTTCTTTAAAGTTTAAAATTGCCTTATGTGCGTTAAGAAACTCCATACCTAATATAATTTGTGTACTGAGTAATGGAACAATAATAAAACTAGCAGAAAATTCGTATCCTTGACAAATGAAATTTAAGTTGGTCTGTTGTTTGACTTCCACACTTTTTCCAGAAATAGCGCCTCGAATTGTAGTTTTAGAAACAGGTAACACAGGACAGGCAATAGTTCTTACACATATACGAAAAACTGATTCACTAATGACATTCAATGGGCTCCCAGAATCTAAAACTGCAGTGAACTTACTCATACCCACACATACTTCAATAACAGGATGTAAAAATGCGTCTACATTATTTTCCTTTTCGTCTAGCAAAATGTCTCTCATGCCTTCCAGGCGTACGTAGTGTAAAGTGGTAGTGTCATTACTTTCTGAACCGTCTATATTGCTGCCAGAAGCCGAAGCTACAATAATTGTCGATTGTTTGCGTCACGTCTTTGATTATTCGCGTCACTTCGCGGATCAATTTCTACGATTTGCACTTGTCTCTCTGAATTTCTGTCACGTGGAGGATGCCTATTAGGTCCCTCCTGTCTGTTACATGTAAATTCTTGGTTGCGTCTGTTATTAAAATTTCTATTTTCCTAGCTATCTGCATGACTACTTCTTGTGTAATTTCGACTGTCACTTCTGAAATTATTGTTATATCTACTACCCTGGTTATTTCTATAGTAAGAATTCCTATTATTGTATGAATCATTTCTGTCTTGATGATACCGATTACTGTTTCCGTATGATTGATCATTCCGGTAGGAATTTCCGTTATTATAATTGTCTGTGTAATTTCTGTTAGACCGTCTGTTATTGTCATAAGGCTGGTATCTATTGTCCTGTCTGTTACGTCTGTCATTTTCAAAATTACCACTATAACGTCCGTTCCGATCATTATACCTTTTCTCTGAAAATCTATTGTAATTACTGTTACTGAAAAAATTACAAGAAGTTCCGTCGTCGTTGTCATACTCAAGTTCTTGTAGCAACGTCTTAAAAGTCTCAATATCGTCTTTACATCTTCCGGCTAAAGCAATTTGTCTTATGGATTGTGGCAGCTTAGTTAAACAAATGCGAATTAATTCAGTTGGGCTACAAGGGTTGGACAGGAATTGATTCTTTCGAATCATGTCTTCAAAGTATTCTGCTGGCATGCGGAACTCAGACTGTTTAAAATTACGCTGCATAATAAGACTATGTTTGACTCTGTCTTGCGTGTTTTCGGACCAATATGCCGATAGAAATGCATGATAAAAATCATTTAGATTATTACAATCTCTAATAAGTGCGCGCATCCGCGTCGCCGGTTCGTTTTCTAAATATCCACACATAAATTCTAGTTTGTGACTTAGTGGCCAATTTGATCTAACCATGAACATGGATGTATGTCGTTCTTAGAATTGCGAAAGATCTTAAACTTCCGAACAGTTAAGAAGTGTTTATAGTTAAAGTTTTCTCCTCGTGGCGACAAAGACCTACCGCGTCTGTCCCTGTCCGAATGACGATTATTGTCAAGTTCGCGCGCCTGGCGCTCTCTTGTTGCTTCTCGTAAATGAAATAAATTATTTTCTTCTAACCCCTCTGCTATCTGTGATTCTAAATTTCTTCTACTGTCTTTTCCTACGATTTCACTTGCTTTCGTAGCGCCTCAAATTCCCTTTTAACGTGTTCATTAAATTTTCCCTGATTTTCAACATGTTTATTTATGTTCTGGTACTCTTCTGTTTCTGCAAATGGCAATGGAGCTGTATCATCTGAATCTCTGTCCCCATTTAAACTAAGACTTGTCAATTTATCTGAAATCTCCTCAACTCTTTCCGATAAGTCACCTATTTTTTCTCTCTGTTTATTTACGTCTTCCGTAAGTGTCGCGACTTGGGTTTCAGTATTGACACATTTAGTAGTTAACTGTTCATACTATTGTGTTAGGTTATTTATTCTGTCATTTGGTACGGATTCCTCGATTCTTTCAAATATTTCTTCCTTATCGTGTGCACGTTGTAAATTTAACTCTGAAAATTTTTGTACTATCGCGCGATCTCTTTCTTCCTGTTCTCTATCCTGTTCCTTTTGTCTGATTTCTATTGAAATTAATCTATTATTGTGAGCATTGAAAATCGGTTGTACTTCTTCTCTAATTTCTTTTTTTAATTCATCTTTCATGTTTATGAAACATGTCCCTATTCATAAGTCTAACTGTGTCTCCATTGTTTCCATCTCTGTTTTAATTGTTCCTATTTGTGAGTCTAACCGTGTTTCCATTGTTCCCATATCAGATTTTAACCGTGTTGCAAAATTTCCCATCTCTGTTTTAATTGTTCCTATTTGTGAGTCTAACCGAGATCCCAAATTTAATATTGCACTCATTAACTGCTCCATATTAACTGGTTCGAAATTCTTTTCGCCCCTAGCATTTCCCGCTAAACCAGCTTCCTTCGTCATAGCTGTAAAGCTATCTGTGTTCGATACAATTCCAGAATCTTCTGTCGTTAATCTCGTATTCTGAAAATTTTTTGATTGTGAAAAGTTTGAAATGGTTCCGGACTATTTTCCCGACTTATTAAATTGTTTTCCACTTCATTATTCATCATTCTGTTCTCCTGTGTTGGCGAGTTCGCCATGTCAACAATTAAGTCATTCTGACTATCCATCATTTTTGCCTTTTTCATCGATCGCGTAATCATTTACAAAAGATACAAAACTCATCACTATACGAAAATTACACACAATGACACTTTATCTCCAACAATACCATTCACACGAAATGCTTCCCGACAAACACGACTAATGAACAATTGAAATCTTCTTATTTGTACAAATTGTCAAACCCGTATATGAGTCATCAAAAATTAAATTCTGCAAAAATACCATTAGAAGAAAGACAAGACACCTAGAAATGTTCATTACCAAATCTACACATGCAATATAGACTACAATTACTAAACTACAAACTACTTCAACAATACTACTGTCTGCTATTTTTACAATCAAAAGATTCCAAAGGACGATCCTGGCAGGGTCGCCACGTGCATGGGGGCTTAATTAAGTACAATGCAAATACTTTTCATTTTTTGTCGCTGTCTGTCCGGTTACGCAGTCTCGTAACCGGTTGGCCCTGACCAGTATTAGTACGCAATCTGACTGCAAATAATAACAACAAAGAATGAAACAAAACTTCCGTTAACACAATTAATTAATTAAGTCCCCAGCAACTATAAAAGCTACGAAACAACAAAGCACAAATGTAACTGTTCTGTGTGTGGAAGTGTGATTCAATGTACACATCTGGCATGGTTCTTCCTCAATACCACAAGATGCTTTAAACGCCATCTACAATGAAGTAATTAAAAAAAATACTATAATTGCACATAAAAACCATAATTACACTCTAATACATGAACACAAGCCAGATGCTTTGTTGACTGAACCTGTGACCCAGAGACATTGTTAGTTAGGACATTTGAAATAATAAAAAAAAAATTATTACCTTCATATATATTGACGAAACATACACTCTGATCATTACAACATCCGCAATCGAACAGCATCGGCTGTCTAGCCCATCAGAACAACTGCATACAACATGCTCACAACTAGTCACGGCTACATCGGAAGTCCTACTGCCCACTTCTCAATAAGCACTCTCCACCACGACTTCTCGACAAGAACTCTCCACTACCGCATCTCAACAAGCACTGCCAGTGGAGGCGGCTGAATAATACTCTTTGGCGCAATCTCTGGCGCTGTGACTCAGTGTAGCCACCTTTCGGCATATAGATAGTTGTTTTTCCCTCTCTATTTGCGAGTGGTACAGGAGGGGTAATGACAAGTAGTTGTACAGCCACGCGTCCTGCGGTGGCAAGCGGAGTATATACATAGATGTGGATTCCTGCATTAGATCCGTAATTCCTCCCGCAGCTCGGATAAGGAAACGTTCCCGCTGGACACTACAGCGCCAGTCGGCAGCCGTTTGTGCGGTGGGTGGAGAATAAAAGAGTATGAAGGCAGTTGTCGCAAGCCCTCGCCTGCTCCTGCGACCAGCCATGGGGGAGGGAGAGCGTTTCTTTTAGTCCTCTCTTGTTACGGATGTGAAGCATTGCTCGACCGTTCTTCACAGTCCAGGTGCGCTGCAGCAGAAGCTGTGAGATACTAACGCCAGCAGAACGCTTTCGGTTCACTTGAGAGACGCTACACGCTGTGCTTTTTGTTTAAATAACGATGTAATTACACTACTGGTCATTAAAATCGCTAAACCACGAAGACAACATGCTACAGACGCGAATTTTAACTGAAAGGAAGAAGACGCTGTGATATGCAAATGATTAGCTTTTCAGAGCATTCACACTAGTTTGGCGCCAGTGACGACACCTACAACGTGCTGACATAAAGGAAGAGAAATGCGTACCATCACGTTTCCGACTTTCATAAGGGTCGAATTGTAGCCTATCGCGACTGCGGTTTACCGTATCGCGACATTACTGCTTGCGTTGATCGAGATACAACGACTGTTAGCAGAATATGGAATCGGTGGGTTCAGGAGGGTAATACGGAACGCCGTGCTGGATCCCAACGGCCTCGTATCACTAGCAGTCGGGAAGACAGGCATCTTATCCGCATGGCTGTAACGGATCGTGCAGCCACGTCTCGATCCCTGAGTCAACAGAGAGGGACGTTTGCAAGACAACAACCATCTGCACGAACAGTTTGGACTATCAGCTCGGAGACCATGGCTGCGGTTACCCTTGACGCTGCATCACAGGCAGGAGCGCCTGCGATGGTGTACTCAACTACGAACATGGGTGCACGAATGGCAAAACGTATTTTTTTCGGATGAATCCAGGTTCTGTTTGGCGACATCGCGGTGAACGCACATTGGAAGCGTGTATTCGTCATCGCCATACTGGCGTATCACCCGGCGTCATGGTATGGGGTGCCATTGGTTACGAGTCTCGGTCACCTCTTGTTCGCATTGACGGCACTTTGAACAGTGGACGTTACATTTCAGATGTGTAACGACCCGTGGCTCTGCGCTTCATTCGATCCCTGCGAAACCCTACATTTCAGCAGGATAATGCGCGACCGCATGTTGCAGGTCCTGTAAGGTCCTTTCTTGATACAGAAAATGTTCGACTGCTGCCCTGGCGAGCACATTCTCCAGATCCAGTTGAAAACGTCTGGTCAGTGGTGGCCGAGCAACTGGCTCGTCACAATATGCCAGTCAATACGCCAGTCACTACTCTTGATGAACTGTGGTATCGTGTTGAAGCTGCATGGGTAGCTGTACCTGAACACGCCATCCAAGCTCTGTTTGACTCAATGCCCAGGGGTATCAAGGCCGTTATTACGGCCAGAGGTGGTTGTTCTGGGTACTGATTTCTCAGGATCTATGCATCCATATTGCGTGAAAATGTAATCACATGTCAGTTCTAGTATAATATATTTGTCCAATGAATACCCGTCTATCATCTGCATTTCTTCTTGGTGTAGCAATTTTAAAGGCCAGTAGTGTATGTGCGTTCTATCCCGGCAGTTGCCTCGTGCCACTCCTAAAATACTAGGTAGCGGCAGCTGTAGTTGTGAGCTGCGAGTGACAGAAACGGTAGGCGGCCTAGTGCGTGCATCACGAGTGGGGCACACACACTATCAGCCAGAACATTATGACCGCCTTCCAACAGGCACTATGTACATCTTTGGCATGGATAAAAGCGGCGACTTATCATGGCACGGAAGCAGTGAGGCCTTTGTAGGTTGCTGGATGAAGCTGGGAAATTGGCATCACTTTTGCATATACAAATCACCTAATTTCCGTAGATTCCGGAGAGGGCGCCGATGAGTTCTGACGCCACGTTGAGTCACATCCCAGATGTGTTCGATCGGGTTCAGATCTGGCGATTTACGGGGGCAGCACATCATTTCGAACTCGCCACTGTGACCGAGCGGGGTGGCGCAGTGGTTAGACACTGGACTCGCATTCGGGAGGACGACGGTTCAATCCCACGTCCGGCCATCCTGATTTAGGTTTTCCGTGATTTCCCTAAATCATTCCAGGCAAATGCCGGGATGGTTCCTCTGAAAGGGCACGGCCGACTTCCTTCCCCGTCCCTCCCTAATCCGATGAGACCGATGACCACGCTGTCTGGTCTCCTCCCCCAAACCAACCAACCCAACCAACTCGCCACTGTATTCTCGAACCAGTCCATCACATTCTTGGCCTTGTGAAATGGCACATTATCTTGTTGAAAAATGCCACTGCCGTCGGTAAACAAGTGCAGCCAGTGTGAATCTTCAGGTTTTGGCGGCGCAAAGACTGTTCCATTAAGTTTCGGGTGTGCAGCCGCAAGAAATCTCCTTATTCTTCTAATATTTCGGGTGTATAACGTTCAGCCATCTTCAGAGTGAGCCGCAAGACTGCCGCTCCAGTGCTCGCTTCGTCTCTTTGTACTGTTGTACCGCGCGACTGCGCATGCGGCCACAGATGCAAATGCGCCAGAGACGTTGGTCGGCGGCAGAGACGTGCATAATGCGCGAGTTGTATCATACGACTCCGCAGTTGATCTTTGTTGGCATATCGATATATCATTGTGAGCTGCACTGTGACGACGTCTTTGCGAGTTTATTACAGCAAGTGCCGGATTCGAGGATTTATCAAGATTGAAACCACTATCTCTATTAATTAAGTTCGTCGTCAAGCGAATTTCAATTGCTTCCTTTACTATCGAGTCCCAAAAGGACGCTGTAATTGCCAAAATTTCGACGTTGTCATACAACATACTGTGACCATTATCAATACCGTGCTCTGCCACTGCCGACTTGTTAGGTTGTAAAAGTCGTGTGTACCTCTGGTGTTCTGTACATCTTTCTTGGACAGTACGAGTTGTTTGTCCGATGTAAGAAAGGCCACATTCACATGGAATTTTGTAAACTCCAGATTTTCGGAGCAGAAAATCATCTTTGACGGAGCCCACGAGGGCAGCTGTCTTAGGTGGAGGAAGAAAAATCACTTTTACTTTGTGTCTGCCGAGAATGCGTCCTATTTTTATGAGAGGCTACCCACATATGGCAGGAAGGCCATCGATTTAAAGGTTTCTTCATCTTCTTCTGCTTTCTTTGTGGACTCTTTCGGTTTCATTTTCAGTGCCCTCTGTATTTGTTGTGGAGAGTACCCAATGTCTTCAAACACTCTTTGTAAGTGGGAAAGTTCATCTTGCAGGCTGCTTTCGTCAGAAATAATATGCGCTCTGTGAGTCAAAGTTCGGAGAACACTCATTGTCTGGGCAGGATGGTGGCAGCTATTTGCACGTAAATACAGATCGGTGTGTGTCGGCTTCCTATACATTTCATGTCCCAAAGTGCCATCCTCTCTGCGCCGAACCAAAACATCCAAGAATGGAAGGCATCCCTCCTTTTCAATTTCCATTGTGAACTTTATTTGATCGTGGAGGGAGTTCAGATGTCTTGCCACCTAATTGCTTCATAAATTAACAAAGCTCGGGCTAGGGCAACTGCCTGGTTTGTTTATTTAAGGAGCAAAATGGGGTCTTTGTCAAAGAACGCCCGAAGGTCACCTAATGACGTCACGGTCATTACTGTCTGAACAAGTCCGACTCAGCGTCTCAGCGTGAGGCTACAGACGTAAAGGTCCAGGGTTCGAGGTCGAGTCGGTCCTTGGCATTTTTCCTTTCACTTATCTATGTTTTCATCTCTGGCAGCGAATTGTTAATCTAAACTAAAAAAGTTGCACCGTGGTTCGTCAGTCAAAATTAAAATGTAGATCCCCTGACAAATATCTGGGAGAGTTAATCTGACGATCGAAGGAAGGCAAAGATATAATTCCTCCAGTATGACCGTGAATTGCACAGCAATGTTGAAAGCAAAGTTTTGGGCTGTGCAAAATTAGGTCACTGTTGGTTTAGGCAAGAGTTTACACCAGGCACAATTTGAACTCGAGCAGCAGACTGGGCTGAAGAGTAACAGAGGAGAGAAACGATCTACATACACTGCCGTCGTATTTATCATTGGCGAACGTCTCAGACGCTCGATAAATTTTAGAATGGCTTTGAAATGTGTGCACATAGTCTACACGTCACCCTACTGGGCCGGTATTTCTGTACCGTGGTATGCTTCAGAACATGGTCACAGAATGCCGAGTATATTATGAAGAGGAGTTTCTCACTACAATTTCTGGTTCCAAGGAGTAGGGCATTTAGAATGATAAGCCAAAATATTAAGACCAGTGCCGACTGTGAGATCGAAAGTCACCTGGTAGCGATGAGGAAGGTATGGACGCCGAACAATAGTAACGACGATAAAGGCCGATACGCCACCATCCACGCCAATATGCGCCACAGATGCAGAACAGCATGAGCAGTATTATGCTATTGTAGCCATTCACGTGGCCTTCCATTGGACTGACTGTAGTAACCGAAGGTCCCGTGGACCTGCGGGCTACGTGAACGGTGTGTGGCGGAGGGTGGTTCTGGTACCAGTTACTGATCTCCCCTACCACGTTCCACTCGCGAATGACGCGTGGGAAGATTGATTGTCGGTAAGGGTCTGTATTAGCTCCAATTTCTCGAATTTTATCGACGTGGTCGTTTCACGAGATGTGTGTGGGAGGAAGCAACATGTTGTCCGACTCTTCCCGGAAAGTGCTCTCTCTACACAACCCACACCACCTCTCTTATAACGTCTGCCACTGATGTTTGTTGAGCATTTTGTAACGCTCTCTCGCCGACTAAACGATCCCTTGACGAAACGCGCCACTCTCCATTGGATCTTCTCTATCTCTTCGGTTAGTCCTAATGAGCAGTACTCAATAGTCGGTCGATCAGACACATTATAAGCCTCTTCCTTCGTATATGAGTGACATTTCCATAACATTCTTCCCGTGAATCTCAGTCTGGCATTTGCTTTTCCTATTGCTTGTTTTATGCGGTCATTCCACTTAAGATCGCTCTGGATATATCGTGCTTGATGTCTTATGTGAGGGCAATGGCATCTTCCAGTAGGATGACCCTAGTGCTCACAAGGAGAGGATTTTGCTTCAGTGGTTCGAGGAGCGTGTAGCCAACACACGTTACCATCTTGGTCTCTGAACTCATCTGACCTGAAAACGATGGCCCGTAATTTTCGGGAACTGCGTGCGTGACCTATCTGCAGACATCTGGTGCCAAACACTTCTGGAAACGCATCCAGGACTTACCGAATCCATGCAACACAGAATAGATGCTATACTGCGTTCCATATGAGGATCGGTGCACCATTAAGGAAGTGGTCCTAATGTGTGGTTGATGCGTGTGTGTGTCGTCCGTAGCGCAAAGGTCTTTGTGGAGCACAAGAATGCAGAAATGAATGCGGGGTAAGCCACACTTTGGCGGATCTGTTCTCTTACGATACTTGAGGTGGTGGTCGTAGGTGCCATGACAGCTGTGAACTAATTAATGCAGACCACCTGCATTCCTTCATCCTTCATGTTGTTACACAGCCGTTTCTTCCCAAAATAGTTGCGTAACTGATATAAAACCAGAATTAAAAAGACAAGTCAAATCAGAATAATTAATCCCTAATGATGAGTGAGATGTGAATCAATGCCACTGACTGCCAGTGCTTAACAAATGTAGATTACATTTTCATACTGAATTACGTGTTCACCCATATAAGATGTCATTACGAAAGCATATTCTGCTGGGCTGTAAGCGAGCGGACGCGCAGCGAGTTCAAAAATGGTTCAAATGGCTCTGAGCGCTATGGGACTTAACATCTGAGGTCATCAGTCCCCTAGAACTTAGAACTACTCAAACCTAACTAACCTAAGGACATCACACACATCCATGAACGAGGCAGGATTCGAACCTGCGACCGTAGCGGTCGCGCGGTTCCAGACTGAAGCGCCTAAAACCGCTCGGCCACACCGGCCGGCTCGCAGCGAGTCACATTAGCCAGAAGGGGACGCCGCCTCAGGAGAATTCGCGGAAGGGCCTCGCCGACAGCTTTCAGGGTCAACGCCGTGTGGTCAGACCGGCCTGGGCTGCCACTGGGCGCTGGGTGCCAGGAACTGCGACGCAGGCACGACCTCCTGTGTTCACAAGACATCGGCGTAGCCTGTGCTTAACAACCTCTGTGTAGCAGCAGGAGGTATGCCTATTTGGGCTAGGACCTCAAAGCACGCTGTTGTGAAGAGCACCGCAGAAATCAGAGCTTCTTCGAAATACGCCGATCACTGAAGTGGAGTGAGGACCAGGAAAGCTACGAAACCTTTGAAGGCATGCGATGCCACTGAGCTGACGCACTACCAGACAAAAATATTTGACACAAAGTAAGAGTCACAACGACTGCGTAACATAAATAATTTAGAAGTGAGAAACAGGAACACAGCTGTGCTCCAGAGATCCAACCCCATTGGCCATAGACGGAGACAAAAAGAGAGGAGGACACAGTTTTTCACCACCAAGTGTGAGATAGCCTATTGCCGGTTAAACACATAATACAAGAGTCAAGGAAGGGGAGCCGCTTCATTTAAGACAGCTTCCCATTCGCCACTGCTCGGAATATCCATCGTCCTATCAAAATGATGTGACGCACGAAAAATATTGAGTCACGAATCTTCTTTTTAAGAAGCGGAAGGCACAAAATCACTTCTGTGGCAAACCTCCGCAACCAGGACGATCACTTCAGCTGAACGTCTCTGCAGCCAGGCGCTTCTTCGAGCAGAGTTGATGAGCTGGGCAGTTAGAAAGTATTCCGGTTAATCCGAACTCAGACGAGGATGCAAGTTGTTGGTACGAAACCGACTGATTTTGCAGCCGTTTCAACCCCAACCGGCCGATTAACATGGCGAGGTTTAGCCGCAACAGCGAGATGAACTATAGGGGCAGCCAAGTCATTTTCACAGAGTTTCATACAATACTACAGATCCACGTCCATTTAAATCTATCTCCTCAACATGCTATCTTTGTTATTCTGTACCAGCTATTCGAGAATAATTACGAACTATAAAAGCTCAACTAACTTCATCCATTAGAGAACTAGATAAGATTTTTGTCACAGCTCTCTCCTCTCATATATCGAAACAGATACCTCATGCGTGCAGTCATCAAGCACATGTGACGAACCTATTAAACATACAGGTATAGATCAACTGCACAGACCAGTTTAAAGTTTCATCACCTGTACTGTAATAGGATGATCTTACCCCGCGGACTATACTGTAAGTCGCAATCTTGTTGTTTAAAGATTGTTTTCTTTTTCTGCTCTAACACGCTTTGTACACTGTCAAACACATTGTTTTTCTGCCACGACTTCGAGGTCTGTGTCAGGTTATAAACTGCCAGTAAGACGTTCTTATCTACAGCCTCTCGCAGACAACAAGGACATCACCCTGAAGTACCGTTATCCAAGACGTCGCACTGTGACGCGATTTGCGTCATTAAAGATGGCTGCCATGGCGTCAGCTGATGACGCGAGTCCGGTACCCAAGATGGCTGCAAAGTGTCACAGCCCCCCACCCCACTACCAAGTCCCCCTGGTGGAAAGTTTGAATTTTGGAGGGAAGATAGATCAATTGGGCTACTTGAAGACGTCACACAGTGTAAATCATATTGTTACTGCTGTTACCATAAAACACCTGTGATTTATGATTAATTTACAGGTCAGTGCTGCATTATTTCGGTAATTTACGAGTTGTTTGTGTGTCTGTACATCAGTGTACCGCAATATTTACGAGTGGTTTGCAGGGCTGCAGAATGTGTATTGTGAACCCAAGCACATCAGAGCAAGTGTTTTGTATCAGCATAATAAATGAACTACATGAAATTCGTCCCTAAACAAATTGTTCAGAAATAAATAAGGTACACTCGTTCCTCTCTCCAGCAGCTTAGCGCAGGCTGAGTTATTTTCTCGCGATTTTCCTCTGCACACCACCATCTTGGATTACATCACAGTAGAGATGAGAGCACCCTCTGGTGGCAGTACTGTGTACCAGGCCCAGATGTCGTGGCACCCACACTTGATTATGGTGCTAATTGTTCAAATAAAAACTGAAAATAAAGACTTATGTCCAGCACAGACCAGGCTGAGTCCTTTTCGCGACAATTACTAGGTAGAGGTGGTGGTCGAATGACTTAGGTTAGTGGAGGTAGCCCAAGTGACCTCTTCCTGCCAATTTCTTAGGATAGTAGAGGTAGCCTTGGTTTGTTGCATTGTCCTGACAGAATTTGAACTTCCCATCGTTTTCTGGGGAAGGGTAGCCTAAGTGACCTACCTTCACACCAAAAACCGCCATCTTGGATAATGGTACTTGCATCATCATCTGACGTCATGGTCGCCATCTTGGATGACATCAGCTGACGTCACGGCTGTCATCTTGGATGACGTCATGCGCTGTTGTCAAGTCTACAGGCCGCCATCTTTGATGACGTCATTGCCGCCATCTTGGATATATCTGGAACAATGGAGAGTGGGGCCGCACCCCTGTAGCTCCCCTACTTACGATGTCATCATGGTAGCCCTTGCTGATAAGAGAACGTGGGTTTATGAATCCAAAGCATTGCAGTCCTGGTGAAAATGATGTGCTTAAAAGTATTCGAAGCTCAGGAATTTCAAGAATCGACTGAACTCGACTTCAGTGTGTCTGCTGTTGCACGTTGCTGGATGCGGGTGTCCCGCAGGAGCCTCAGTTCCGCGTGGCACGGAATAACAATCGCCAGAGGCTCCAGTTTGACCACAGCATGACAAGCCCAGTCTCGGCTCATTCAAAGCTTCCCGAGTCTTTCGTAAAGTTTTATGTAACGCATGACTGCAAAACCTCCTTTCTCCAGCACATGGAATGCCGTCACTGCCGTAAATCAGGATATGCAGATCAAGTGTGCACCTTAAGAACCCCAAAACAAATCCTGTCCCATACAAATCTCGAGATAATGGAAACAATTATATTGTGTGATTACGAATCGGCACCCACTTCGCTGGCGAGCCTCATTCTGACCAACTCTCCTCTAGTAGTCGCAGAACTGATCGCTTCGTCAGTCGGTTCTGAAACAAAGACAGTCTTGCGAAAACCAGAACAGGTAGTCATATTCAGAGGACAAACCGCAAACTATTCATCTCGAATTTGGAATCAGTCTCTGCCATTTCAGTGATACAGTGGTGCTTCGGTTACAATGATTAATGGAAATGCTTATGAGAAATTAAGACATCCTCAGCTACAAAGTAACGGCTACACCTCACGGCCTACGATGGCGAGAGTACTTCTGTTCTTGGAGCGTGCACTTTGCAAGCAAAATAAGAACTACGACTACATCGGTGCTATTCAGTTGCAGTTTCAATACTTTTGGGGTGGATGATTCTAATATATCTGTTTCAAATATTCAGGAAAATGTGCATGCTACTGATACACATCTTTCCCATGTCAGTATTTACCAGTAGTATGAAAAGTATGGGCATTTCCTCGACAACACAAAGGAACATGAGAAAAACTTCACCTCACACGTTACACTCAAGGACAATGCAGAACCTGGACTCGCATTCGGGAGGACGACGGTTCAATCCCGCGTCCGGCCATCCTGATTTAGGTTTTCCGTGATTTCCCTAAATCGCCGGCCGCGGTGGTCTCGCGGTTCTAGGCGCGCAGTCCGGAACCGCGCGACTGCTACGGTCGCAGGTTCGAATCCTGCCTCGGGCATGGATGTGTGTGATGTCCTTAGGTTAGTTAGATTTAAGTAGTTCTAAGTTCTAGGGGACTGATGACCACAGCTGTTAAGTCCCATAGTGCTCAGAGCCATTTGAACCATTTCCCTAAATCGCTCCAGGCAAATGCCGGGATGGTTCCTTTGAAAGGGCACGGCCGACTTCCTTCCCCATCCTTCCCTAGTTCGATGAGACCGATGACCTCGCTGTCTGGTCTCCTTCCCCAAACCAACCAACCAACCAATGCAGAACCAGTCTTACGTGCTTGTCGGATACGCCACACCGGTTGCCGTGAAGTTGCTTCTGAATCCAACAGATTAGAACAAAATGGAGTTTTGAATACCGTCCATGCAAGTCAACGAGCATCTCCCTTTGTGGTCACAAGATCAGCAACGCAAAGGACAGACTTTGTGCCAACTTTAAAGTTACAGTTAACGTTCAAATAATCATTCATTTCTTCCCACTTCCACGTACAGACGAGCATACGGTTCACATACAAAGTCGACGATTCTTTTCAAAAATTGATTCAGGTGATGCTTGTCTTCAACTTCCCCTCGATAAGGGAACAAAACAATTTACGGTGGTTAACATGGACGTTCGCTTATATCAATAACAGTGCCTTACCTTTGGAAGCGTCTCTGTTTCTCCGATATTTCAGTGGGTGCTTGAACAAGTGACGTCGAAAGTTACATCCTATTCGAATTATTTAGATAGCAGCACTGTATGCGCCAAACACCGGAATAGCACCTCAAAAATCTGGAGTCTCTTTTCAAGTTTCAACTGACACAGAACTCAATTACAGTTTACAGAAATGTTCTTTTGTTTCAATAATGAAGTCCAATATTTGGAACACGCCATTTACCTCCACAATGCTCGACCCTCGACCAAGCATTTAGAGGCCATACAGAGATTACCTTCTCCTACAAACGTACTAGAACTCCAAGCTTTTTTTGGAAAACTGTCATACTACATCAAATTCATACTGAACGCTGTGCAAATACACGCTCTTTTGAATCGCCTCCAGCGTAAGACTGCTGCTTTTAAATCGACTGTAGAATGCGAACAATGTTTTCAGAAAATGAAACGAGCACTGCTTAGTCGCCCAAATCTCATTCATTCGATCCATAAAAATTAGTAGTGCTGGCAGTTGGTGCATTGTCATATGGAATAGTGGCAGTTTCACCTCATGAGGTTGGCAACGTCCCATAACATTCGCATCTAAGATTTTAAACAGGTTCCAGGTCAACTACAGTTAACTGGGAAAGGGAGCTACAGCCATAGTTTACGGTGTCACAAAATTTGGTGAAGATCTGAAAGGTAGAAAACATTTACTTCTGACTTATAACACGCCACTGACTGCTGTTTTTCGTCCAGCTAAAGATAAACGTTATCGTACAGCGGGGAAGCTGCAACGTTGGTCGCTATTTGTTTCCAATTATCGATATGAAATTCTTTATAGACCTACGGTGCAACATGCAAACGCAGACACTTAGTCTCGTCTACCTAAGGGAAATGCTGTTGATTTGGACACATCAGAAGTTTGTTGTCTCCAAACCGATAATTCTGATTCGCAAGGACTACGGTAGCTTGGTTCAAATGTCTCTGAGCACTATGGGACTTATCACCTAAGGTCATCAGTCCCCTAGAACTTAGAAATACTTAAACCTAACTAACCTAAGGACATCACACACATCCACGCCCGAGGCAGGATTCGAACCTGCGGTCGCGCGGTTTCAGACTGAAGCGCCTAGAACCGCTCGGCCACACCGGCCGGCGACTACGGTGGCACCAGCTACTGAAAACGATCAATCAATATGATTTCTGAAGTATTATGTTCGGGTCGATTGGTCTCATAATCCGCAGTCAGTCTGTGACGCAAAAGGTCGCAAATGCAGTGCACAAGGCAGCAGTCTTTCTCTTCGGAATGGCGTAACGTGATTTTATTGCACTTCCTATTAAACAAACGCGAGTGCTGATTCCCACATTTTTGAAACAAAAAGTGTTGAAACGGTTACATGGAGGACAAAGCAACTGGCGTAACAGCATTGTTCGCAGCTCAGGCTTGATAAACAGACAGAAGATACACTGGCAAGGCAGAACATTATGGGCACCGGTTTAATACCTGGTTGGGGCATCTTCGTAACGCAGTATATCACCGATTCTGCGCATCATCGATTCTGCATATAGCTGGCAGATTTGCGAAGCTATGCAGCACCAGGTGTGTACGCACAAGTAATGTAATTCCCATAACTAACCGGCCGCTGGTTTGTGTACGCAGCGATGGCGCTCGATAGTGATCCAAATGGGGACCATCAGATTCACATCAGGCAAATTGGGTGGGCGAGACATGAACATTATTTCACTATTATGCTCCTAGAATTACTGCTGACTGCGAGACACGGACAATTATGTTGCTGAAAGATGACATCGTCGTCAGGGAAGATATCAAGCAGAAAGGTATGCAGGTGGTCCGCATCTGACACGATGTCTTCGGTTACGACCACAGATCCCGTGCAAGCGCAGGAGAATGTCTGTCATAGCATAATACTGCTCCTACCAGCCTGCGTCCGTTGCGGGGTGCACGTGTTTGCCTGGATGACGGCGTCTGTGGAGGCCTCCATGGACATGGTGTAGCAGAAACGTGATTCATCCGACGAACCGACACGTTTCCAGTGATACACGATCCAACCTCGATCAGCACACTGAAATCGTAATTGACTATGTCGTTGGGCTAATATGTGAACGTGCAGGGGTCCACTGCTACGGAGCCTCTTTTTTATCAATGTGCTCTGAATGCTGTGCTCCGAAACACATGTGAGTCCACCGGTATTGTGCTCTTTCGGCAGATCGTCAACAATCCTAGTTTGCAGAGCAGACATGCCTCCAAACCCCACGTTCTGTGAATAGTTGTGGACGTCGAACCATTTAGCGCCTAGTGATAGTTTCACTGTCCTTAAGAAAGTCACTTATCTCAGTGGATTTGTCCATTTGCGGGGTATGTCATCGCTAGGGTATTCCGCCGTCCGCCTCTGCTCGACTTACATACTTTTCTTACTGTGTTACGTGCCCGCAAGGTCACCAGGAGGCATCGAACACTGCAGCGGGCAGTGGGTCTTGGATTATCCGTTTATGACCTCCCGCTGTCGCGCATACGCGAGTAACCAGGCCTCGACGGCCCTCAGCAACGTACTCGTAGAGATTTTGCTGGTCCTTTGCGGGACACAGGGTGGCACGTTATCGTCAATGCATACGCTAAACGTCATTTTGCGTCTCCGATGCATTCGACTACTAACTAACACCCGCACTATGAAAGCAATCGCTTCCGTATTTTGCATAAATATTTCCTACAAGCAATGATTTAGGGCCGGCCGTTGTGGCCAAGCGGTTCTAGGGGCTACAGTCCGGAACCGCGCTGCTGATACGGACGCGAATTCGAATACTGCCTCGGGGATGGATGTGTGTGATGTCCTTAGGTTAGTTAAGTAGTTCTAAGTCTAGGGGACTGATAACCTCAGTTGTTCAGTCCCATAGTGCTCAGAGCCATTTGAAGTATTTCTTGTATTATTTCGGACAATGGTTCACAATTTTCTTCGACACCGTTGCAACAGTTTTGCCGGCACAGTGTAATTGAACGAATCCGAACAACGCCGTTCTCTCCTCAGTCGAATGCTGAAGCCGATCGTTTTAATCTCACTTTCGATGCTCAGATGTCCGCAGTTTGTTTCCCACTACAGGGAAAATGCTTTGTTGCTAATGTAATTGCGTATGCATCCGCGGCCAGAGTCAGTCGACATAAAAGTTTTCTGGGTCTGGGTCTAGACCCAGAAGAAGGACGCTGCAATCGTGGCCGAAACGTTGATTTTTCTCCAGCAGCAGCAGTTTTTACATTATGACGCGGTACCAAACCCAGAAAACTTTTATGTCGACTGCTTTGTTGCTGTTTCCGAGCATCTATTACACAGTGCTTCGCCAACAGAAAACAGCTACACGACAGTGTGGTGTCAGCGCCAGACAGCACACTTGCTAGGTGGTAGCCTTTAAATCGGCCGCGGACCGTTAGTATATGTCGGACCCGCGTGTCGCCACTATCAGTGATTGCAGACCGAGCGCCGCCACACGGCAGGTCTAGTCTAGACAGGCTCACTAGCACTCGCCCCAGTTGGACAGCCGACTTTGCTAGCGATGTTCACTGTCTACATACGCTCTCATTTGCAGAGACGACAGTTTAGCATAGCCTTCAGCTACGTCATTTGCTACGACCTAGCAAGGCGCCATATTCAGTTACTATGAATGTATTCTGAACAGATAATATTGCGACTCATGTACCGTCAAGAGCTACGTTCATCATTAATGGATTAAAGTTAAGTATCAAACTAATTACGTCCGCTTTCTGAATTCTAATTTCTTGTCATGTTCCAGACCTCACGTCAGTATAGTTCTTCCCTCCTCACGCCATCCTGCGTGAGCTAAAACGCGTGCATTTCGGCCTCAAATCGTAACACGGTGTTGGCTCTTCTGCCAACACAACAGACAGTCGGCACGGAACTCTGTTTGCGACGGTAACTTTGCACCGAAGTTTCGCCCAGGCGACAAAGTTCTCTAACGTGTCTGTAACAAGCCCAAGAACTCGGTATCGGGTGCCATCACTTGGACGTCCGGCCGTGCTCATTATATCATTCACGGCGCATCGTGCACCCGTAAAAGAGCCGCAGATCATAATTTTTCTGACGCGCTGCCTGTACCCAGCCTGCCTGCACCGAACAGTCCAGTCCGAGCTAGTGCGTGACCTGCGGGCCCGCAGCTCTCCGGGCGCCTCTGCTGTGGGGATGAGCCGCTGTGCTCTTCCGCAGCTGCAGCCGCCTCCGCAGCCGCAGCCGCAGCCGCGCTACCTGCAGCCGTCGACGGCAGCCTCGCCCCCGCAGCTACCTGCTGACAAGCGAACGTAGCGCGACCGCCTGTGGCAGGACCGAACATCGAGCCCGCGTCCTCAGCAGCGCCAATGCTGTATCCACCTGTTTCACTGGGCGGACGTCTTAAATCCGGTTTTTGGGCAGGTATTCCCGGTGGCTCGCAAGGCGAAAGATGAGACGCCTGTTGTTTGGCGCCATCCGCCATCGGCCATTACGCCATAGCCCAGCCCCATGCACCGCACCTCGGTGGGAAACAACGCCCCCTCGTCGCTGCCCGCACCCACACTATCCAGTGGCTGTGGGTGATTTGGGGGTTGGGGGGGTGGGGAGGGGGAGGAATCCAGTATCGGCGGCAGCTCCTTCGAACGCACTGGACGCACCTCGCGTTGCCCACGGCTGCACTTGGCTGTCTGCCACCTGCGAGCTCTCACTTGCATCGCTCGCTGTCTCCTAGGATGGAAAGTCGGTGGAGTGGGGTGAGGGGTGGGGGGGGGGGGGGGGAAGCGGAAGGGCGCCACACATGCACGCCACCAGACGACGCTCATTCTCTGCCCGACAGCAGTGGAAATAGTATCGATGAGAGTGTTGCTACAACAGAGATGCTATACCCAGCGTTCAGAAATCCCTTCACCAAAAAAGATGAAGCAAATATCTCAAAATTCGAATGAAGAACAGCTGCCAACATGAATAACTTAGAAGTAGTTGCCCTCGGGGTAGTGAATCAACTTAAAGCACTTAATAAAAGCAAGACTTACGGTGCAGACTGTATACCAACTAGGCTACTTTCAGGCTATGCTGATGCAATAGCTCGATACTTAACAGTCATATACAACCGTCCTAGTGCTTGGCTGGGTGGTAACGTGCTTGCCTCCCGTGCAGAGGGCCCGGATTCGATTCCCAACCGGGATGGAGATTTTCTTCCGCTCGTGGACTCGGTGTCGTGGTTTTATATGTCCATCCTTAGCAGGACGTCTCTGGGACGACGGCCGTTAACTATTGTTGTTGTGGTCTTCAGTCCTGAGACTGGTTTGATGCAGCTCTCCATGCTACTCTATCCTGTGCAAGCTTCTTCATCTCCCAGCACCTACTGCAACCTACATCCTTCTGAATCTGCTTATCGTGACAAAAAGAAAAACATCTACATCCGTCCTTATGATTTTATTTTGTCGCTACGAGTTTCGAAGCTTCACTGCGTCATCTTCAGGCTGTTTTGATGCGGTACAGGTTGATACGATCCCCACGAATAAGCCGTCAGTTGCCAGCATTACTGGAATCGCAGATAATGTGTCAGCACTCCAACCGTCAATTGTCAACTCAATCTGGCGCATACAAAATAACCTGTAATGATTGTAAATTCATATACATAGGGCAAAAAAATGCTTTTGTATGTCCATCCTTTTAGCAGGACGTTGACAGTTGATGGCTGGAGTGCTGACACATTATCTGCGATTCCAGTAATGCTGGCAACTGATGGCTTACACATGGGGATCGTATCAACCAGTATCGCATCAAAACACCATAAGATGACGCAATGAAGCGTCGAAATTGGTAGCGACAAAATAAAATAAAATCATAAAGATGGCTGTAGGTGCTTTTATTTTTTTGTTTTCATGGGTGTTGTGTGGTCCTCATCATCATTTCATCCTCATCACCGGCCCGCAAGTTGCCCAATGTGGCGTCGAATGAAATGAGACCTGCACTTGGCGGCAGAACTTCTCCGGATGGGGCCTCGCCGTCAACGATGTCATACGCTCATTTCGATTCCATATACAACCGCTGTCTCAACGAAATATTCATACACAAAGACTGGAAATTTGCCCAAGTCACACCAATATTCAAGAAAAGTAGTACGAGTAATCCTCTAAATTACAGACCCACATAATTAACGTCGATTTTCACCAGGATACTGGAACATATATTGTGTTAGAACATCATGAATTACCTCGAAGAGAACGGTCTACTCACACACAGTCGACACCGATTTAGAAACATCGTTCTTGTGGAACACAACTAGCTCTTTACTCACACGAAGTGTTGAGTGCTATTAACATAGATTTTGAAATTGATTCCGTGTTTATAGATTCACAGAAGGCTTTTGACACCGTACCTCACAAAAGACTTGTAATCTAATTGCGTCATTATGGAATATTGTCTCAGTTATGCGACTAGATTCGTCCCATTTCTTTTCAGACAGGCCGCAACTAGTAGTAATTGACGGAAGTTCATCGAGTAAAACAGAAGTGATTTTTCCCGTACCCCACTCTTCCCCCCCCCCCCCCCTTCGCCCCCCTCAATAGTGTTATAGGGCCACTGAGGTTCCTCATCTACACAAACGATTTAGAACACAATCCGAACAACCGTCTCAGGTTGTTTGGAAATGATGCTGTCGTCAAAAGATCACAAAAAATTACAATAAGATTTAGAAAAGGTATCTGTATAGTGCGAAAATTGGCACTTGAGCTTAAACAATGAAGCATGTGAGGTCATCTTCATTAGCGCTAAAAGGAATGCGTTAAACGTCGGTTACACGATAGATCAATCAAATCTAAAGGCCGTAAATTCAAATAAACACATAGGAATCCTCGAAAATGTTGTTGGGATAGCGAAGCAAAGACAGCGTTTTATTGGCAGAACACTTAGAAGTAGCAAGAGATCGACTAAAGAGACTGCCCACACTGCGCTTGTCCTTTCTCTATTGGAGTACTGATTCGCGGTCTGGGATGCAGATAGGGTTAACGGAGTGCATTGGGAAAGTTCAAAGAAAAGCAGCTGTATTATCGATAAATAAGGGAGATAGTGTCACGGACATGATACAGGATTTGGGGTGGACATGATTAAAACGAAGGCGCTTCTCGTTGCGGCGGAATTTCTCACAAAATTTCAGTCAGCAGCTTTCCCCTCCAATGGGAAAATAATTTGTTGTCGCCGACCTACACAGGGAGAAACGATCATCATGATAAAATGAGGGAAATCAGAGTTCGGACAGAACAATATAGGTGTTCGTTTTTTCCGCCCGCTGTTCGATAGTGGAATAATAGAGAATTATTGCGAAGGTGGTTCGATGAACCCTCTGCTAGACACTTACGTGTGATTTGTAAGGTATATGTAGATGTAGATGAAGACCTCACTGCCTGCGACTCTGCTTGGCAGTCCCGGCGGATGTTCGAGTCCTCTCACGGGCGTGAGTGTGTGTGTGTGTGTTTGTCCTAAGGATAATTTAGGTTAAGTATTGTGTAAGCTTAGGTACTGATAACCTTAGCAGTTAAGTCCCGTAAGATTTCACAAACATTTGAATATTTTTTTTGAACTTGGCAGTCTTCCTTCTTAGGCAGCTAGGCAGCTGCAATTCAGAACTTCGCCCCAGAATCATCTTAGTGCAGCAGAACTAGAATATGGAGTGGTTGTGCTTAGTTGAGAGGCGTAAACAAATTTCAATAAAACACTTATTTAAATTTAAAAATCGATTTGATAATAAAACCCAAAATGGGCGTGGTCTCAGTGACCATTCACAGAAAAAAAAGAATCGATGGTTTAAAGAGATACAAGGTGCAGTCCACCCACAATTAAAACATCAACACCGTTTACAAACTGCGGCCTCCAACGATTCTCGCTGCTCAACCTGCAGCTTGAACAACTGTCTCGGGAAAAACAGATTTTTATCTTCAATGAATTTACTTTAAAAGGAATTATCCGTCTCTGAACTTGCTTAAAAACAAACTCAAATCATTCACTTAAAATGATCAGGTATCAATCCCTCAAGCGTGCACACTAGTCTCTACAGCACAAAACACGTAAAGACATCACCAAAAGGAAAGTGTGACATAATACACAATACGTAGAGTTAACGTTACTCCGTTGAAGATCAGCACGATAAACAATTTTTAAAAAATCTCCTAACCATTGACCAACAATGAATAACAGACATTTGAATAACCCTTATGGCCGGTAACAAACAGCGAATTAAACATCGTTGCATAAATTGTGTGAGTGCTGTCTCACGGCGAATTAAACGAAGTTACGATGACGGAAAGAAAATCGCAACAGCAAGAAGGATTACCGCGCGACCGCTACGGTCGACGGTTCGAATCCTGCCTCGGGCATGGATGTGTGTGATGTCCTTAGGTTAGTTAGGTTTAAGTAGTTCTAAGTTCTAGGGGACTGATGACGTTCGAAGTTAAGTCCCACAGTGCTCAGAGCCATTTGAACCATTTTTTGAGGAAAGATTAGTGTTACATAACCGAAAGTTAGTAGGCGTGCTTTTATATCTGTAGATGATGTCTATTCCAATTTTGCACCAGCAGCGCCACTATGAGAATGCAAATCAAGTTTGTTTGGGTCAAATACACGATGTAACGGTCCTGTGCGTTATTAATCTTTGAGGTTGAATGTGCTGAATTGATGTTAGTCAAAAATGACTTTAAGGCGACAAAGACGCCATTGCCAACGCCTCACTGATTATGAACGAGGTCGTGTAAAAGCGCTAGAAGAAGGTGGATGCTCCTTCTGCGATACTGGAGCAAGACTTCGGAGAAACGTAGCCACTGTAGATGATTGCTGGCACCGGTGGTCACAGCTGCAAGAAGACCGGGTTCCGGACGGCCAAATGGAACTACCGAGAGGGTGTACGGCGTATGGCTCTGGAGGAATCTGCAGCAACAATATGAACAGCTGTTGGCACCACAGAGACACAAGAAACAGTTACAAATCGGTTATTTCAAGAACACCTCCGAGCCAGACGCACTGTAGCGTGCATTCCTCTCACCCCAAACCACCACCACCTGCGGCTTCAGTGGTATCAAATGAGAGCTCAGTGGAGACCGGGGTGGAGGTCTGTTGTGTTTGTCGATGAGAGCTGGTAGACACATTGAGCCTGCACCCGCGCTTACTGTCTGGGGAGCGAATGCGTGTGAAAGCAGGCGCAGTCTCGTGGTAATTCCACGTACGCTGACTGCCAGTTTGTACGTCAGTCTGGTGATTCGATCTGTTGTGCTGCCATTCAGGTGTTTTCCAACAGGATAAGGCTGAACCACATACCGCTGTTGTAATCCAGTATGCCCTACAGCATGTCGAGATGTTGCCTTGGGGTGCCAGATCCGTCTCCAATCGAGCACGCCTGGTTCATCACCGGACGACATCTCCAGCGTCATTGACAAAAAGCTTTAATCGCCACTGTACTCACCGACCATGTGCAACGAACATAGAACTACATCCCAAAAACTGACTTCCGGCACCTGAGCAACACAATGCATGCACGTTTGCATCCTTGGATTCAACATTCTGGCGGTTACACCGGTTATTGATGTACCAGCATTTCACATTTGCAATGGGTTACCTCCAGATTACATTAACCAGTGATTCTGCAGTGTTAATCGCTTAAATATGTTACCCATACAAATGCATTCCAGAAATTTCATTACTGTACATTAAGTACTTTTTTGTGCTGCGACTTTTTCCTGTCTGTATATACAAACTCCGAATGGCCGATTGACGCCGAAGTACCGGCCTTCACAACCAAATAGGATACCGAATTAGAACAAGGGGCCCCAAGACGCATAAGAGCTCCATCGTTGTTCCCAACTGAAGTGGATAGGTACCGCACCATAGTAATGTGCTGATAACTAGTCCAGCCGATTGGCCCAAATCGGCTGCGGCTCGGAACGTGGGAACGTATGAGTGTCTTATCACGTTACATCAACATGCCAACGCCTTGTTATTACAAGAACATCACTCTCATTGTATGTAAGTCAGCGTTACCATCCAGGGCGCCATGCGCTGTTGCCATTTTTCGGGGTGCACTCAGCCTCGTGATGCCAGTTGAGGAGCTACTCGACCGAATAGTAGCGGCTTCGGTCAAGAATACCATCATAACGACCAGGAGAGCGGTGTGCTGACCCCACACGCCTCCTACCTGCATCCTCCACTGAGGATGACACGGCGGTCGGATGGCCCCGGTAGGCCACTCGTGGCATGAAGACCTTTTTTTTATATATAAGTCAGCAGCACAGAAGAACCTACAGCTATACGAAATTATGTCTATCTGAGTTACGAAAGAATGTGTTACTCCTTTGCAGATGTATGATTTTCTTTTATTGGCCACCTCAACTACTGACACTCCGTCACACCAAACGACCAAGATAAATTGTAGGGTTGACTCGTTCAATTTGTAATTAGTGTTCTGCTTTACGAATGTACAGTGTTACAAGAGAGTCGCCGGTCCGCTGAAATGTTCACAGAATTCATCTCGTACTCGTTTCGCCATTTGTGCACAATATCCGCTTGTCCGCATAAATGCGCCGCGGAGGGCGTTGGTCCGGGTGATGGGTTCGTACGTCTGCGTCGCGAAAAGCCGGAGGATAGGAACAAGAGAGAAGGAGACAGCAAGCGGTTCCTTACCTCTCCACAATGCCAGCGCTGGCTGAGTGTGAGAATGTATTCGTGTTGCCAGAAAACGAGGGAGACGGATGGAGAGAGAGAGAGAGAGAGAGAGAGAGAGAAGCAAGTAGGAGAAGCAGAAGACTGCTTGGTGCAGGTCGCAGCAGGTGGAGGAGCCGACAGACAGGCGGTTTCTGCGAGTCGGGCGGCGGCGCTCGTTAGCGCCGAGCGGCAAAAAACTCTGGCCCGCTGGTGCAGCAGCTGGCAGGCAGCGCTACTGCGGTCTGGCCTCGCGGCCGGGCGGGGCGACGCAGCGGAGGCGGCGGCGGCTATCTGCGCAGGCGATCGCCCCGCTCAACTTTTGAAAACAATCCGCGGCGGGCGCCCGGGCTGAGGGATAACGCGACCCACATACGGCGGCGGCCCCGGGAGCTATGCAAAGCGGGCCCCGGGCTGGCGGCGTCCAGCTCCAGGGGGTGGGCGAGGGGGAGAGCGAGGGCGCTAATGCAGCTGCCGGCCGCTCTAAAAAGGCGACTTCACCGCCGGCACTGCGCGTTCTGGAAAATTGAGGCGAAGGAAAAAGGAACCGCCGGCTGCGTTCTGTCTGCGGATCCTGAGCAACGCTTCGTTATCGTAAAGAGCGACTGGCGACCCGGCATTCCGAGCGCCATAGCGGTGGAACGGAGAGTCGCGCCTGATGCAGCCACGCCCTGCAGACGTTTCTGAACAGGTAGTGGTGAGGACCACTGCCCGGCTCGAGACTGAACTCCGTCTGGTGGCACTGTAGGCACGAAACGCGGTGACGGAACAACACGTCTAATCTGGTACCTGGTCGTCTGTTAGTGGACATTATTGTAGGGGGTATCTCCTGTAATGCCACTTCCTCGGACGAGAAATAAAAATCAAAAATTAGCTCCCAATACCCCGAAGATTCACCCCCCCCCCCCCCCCCCCCAAGTCCCAAATTCCCAGAAAAGTGAATAAGCGAACGAAGTTCCATTTATCACTATTATTAGGACAATAACAAGTAATTAAATCAGGAATCTAAGACTTGACAATTTAGCAATTGAAACATCCCCTTAGAAAAATTTTATAAATGACTGTGCTGATAAACCTCTTACGTTATGTGATTTTCAAGCGCCGGCCGAAGTGGCCGTGCGGTTAAAGGCGCTGCAGTCTGGAACCGCAAGACCGCTACGGTCGCAGGTTCGAATCCTGCCTCGGGCATGGATGTTTGTGATGTCCTTAGGTTAGTTAGGTTTAACTAGTTCTAAGTTCTAGGGCACTAATGACCTCAGCAGTTGAGTCCCATAATGCTCAGAGCCATTTGCACCATTTGATTTTCAAGCAGTTGAGCAGAACTGAACGTACTCAGATATTTCTCACTTTACTTATTCCGATCATCACTAAATTGACACACAATATTTTTAGCGCAACGCAATCTGACTTTCAATAATCCCTACAAAAGAATGACCCTGACTAACAATAACCTATACCTTTCATGAATCACTTACCTCACAAAAATCTTCGTTATTAGAACTACTGCAATACAGCGAGCGCCACTACTGCCAGCTAAATAAAAGATTAAAACTACTGAAGGCACTAACTACTGATAGGCATACTTACAAAATCAAAGATTTTGATAGAGAACAAACAATGTATTTACCTTAATAGTGTTCAAATATATATATATATATATATCAGTTCATGACACCAGTCTTACAAATTTACTGTCTCTGATGGACACACGTCCAGATCGTCCGCTCTCAAAACTCCGCCATCTCACTCCCCACATCCGCCACTGCTGGCGGCTCACCTCCAACTGCGCAACGCTACGCGCTGTTAACAAAAAATGGCTCTGAGCATTATGGGACTCAACTGCTGTGGTCATCAGTCCCCTAGAACTTAGAACTACTTAAACCTAACTAACCTAAGGACATCACACACATCCATGCCCGAGGCAGGATTCGAACCTGCGACCGTAGCAGTCGCACGGTTCCGGACTGCGCGCCTAGAACCGCGAGACCACCGCGGCCGGCGCGCTGTTAACATCCAACTGCCCAACACTACAATAGCGACTACTTAAACAATGCCCACCAGCCACAGACTGCACACAGTACATCCAGTGATTTTCATACAGAGCGCTAGGTGACGTTACCAACATAAAAACCTAAGCAGCCTACTATTCAATCTACGAAAGAAAGATTACATTTCAGTAAAATTAAAATCAAAATCATAATAAATCGCAAAATTAGCATAAATTAACATTCACAAAGTAGAACCAACGATTGCAAAGAATACTCCGTGTGAGTACTCTTTGGGAATCGTGAGTAACGACTAAGTATAATTCAATGCATTGTCACTACGTTACGAGAGTTAGCCGAAGCAGGTCATATATTTGAATGCTCGTACATGTAGGAGCGCTTAGATTGTTTTTTTGAGATGGAATAGCCCGCATCTCGTGGTCGTGCGGTAGCGTTCTCGCTTCCCACGCCCGGGTTCCCGGGTTCGATTCCCGGCGGGGTTAGGGATTTTCTCTGCCTCGTGATGGCTGGGTGTTGTGTGATGTCCTTAGGTTCGTTAGGTTTAAGTAGTTCTAAGTTCTAGGGGACTGATGACCATAGATGTTAAGTCCCATAGTGCTCAGAGCCATTTGAACCATTTGAGATCGAATAATTGCGATCTATTATGACGCAGTAATACAATCTTTTGATTTCAAATATCACGGCATTAGAATTCGAACGGAGGACGTTTACCTACTAGAATGAACTTTTAACTAGATAATTGAACTAAACATTACTTAGACAGTGATTTAGGCAACGAACACTGATAGACAATTTTCATTCATAATAGCCAGTGGTTTATGGAACTTCAGTGATAGGTCCGAAGCATATAATTTAAATCCCCCCAACACCTGGAAGAGTTTTCTTCTCAAGGCTCGATTAGGAAGTGACTGATATTGTGCAATAAAACACTCTTTCGTGCCAAGTCGTGCATTTGTGATTTAAAATTCTATCAAATTATTGACATGAAACTCCCGATTAATAATTACGCGCAGCGATAATATTTGACTGTAGCGGTCGGCGCTTGTGTAGAATCTTTGACTCAAATAACAAGCCCACTGTTACGATTTCTTAGATACTTGAAATTGCGACCAGCTTGTAAGGAATTTGTTGTGGATGTGACTGTATTGGTTTTGTCATTAATATTTCATCATTAATCAGTTAAACATCGATTACGAACGATTAATTACGATTCTTGGTGAAGTAAATATCTCACGAACGTCGACATTTCATTTGAGCACTGTTTTTTGTGTAACGTCGTCTTCGTAACTTGATAACGATCTCAACACTCTACCGATTGTCGCCGAGTTTTAGCCGAGGCCAAGTACAAATCAAACCAAATCATCAAGAAGGAGAGCCGTTATACTCACTTGACGCCCTGAACTCTGACGGTGACATTTTCAGTGATGTGTGTGGATCTGTCTGTGTGTGGTAAGCCCAATCTTTCTCAACAGTCGAAGCCACAGAGGGTTTGCGATGCTTAACGTTGGCGTCCGGAGCGAAGTGGACTTCTCATTCCAAAGCTGTTCCATTGCGTTCAGGCCGGGAATCTGGGCAGCGCAGCCTATCTGAGGAATGTTATTGTCCACAAACCGTAGCCTCCCAAATGCCGCTTTATCACAAGAGTGCACTGTCTTCCTCAGACGAACAGTCTACGAACTGTTCCTCTACACTGCTGTACACAGTACTTGTCGTCAAATGTGTTTATATCGTTCTGGATTTAACGTTATCTTATACCAAATAAGGGGACTACATCCTAACCACGAAAAACACGCTCACACCATAATGCCTACTCCTACCTACACTGGTGTCCAAAATTAAAGTAACTAAAGGAAATTTTGCAAGGCGCTCCAGCGTATTTCGAAGTACCTCTCGTCCGCGCTCTTATCTTTGCTTGTGGCGCGTACTGAGTCGTGGCTGCCTTATCTTTGCCGGAAGAGTTAACTGGAGTCTCTCGCTGAGGAAGTGGACAGTCGGCGTTCGATGTCTCCTGAGGCCGGAGTGCGGTTGTAGTGGAGCGGGAACCGACAACGTCTATGGGGCAGTTCGGTAGAGAGCCTCTCCTGGCGCCTGTGAGAAAGCTTGCTGCTGCCTTGGGCTGCGTGCTGCTAGTTCCGGCCACGGCTGTCTACGGTCGCCCGCTGCCTTATTGCTGCCTGCTGTACCTGACGCAAGTCATATCGGACGTCCGGCGAAAATTTTAAGTGACATTGTACTTAGGGCAAGTGTGTGAAGTGTTGAGGGCTGCTACCTCACTTCTGGTAAGCGCATGGGTGTTACCATGGAAGTAAAGGTGTGCCTATGAAGAGTTCGGGGTGTTTAAGACAGGTGTTAAACATTAATATAATGCACGAGCGTGCCTCTTATAGCTCGTGGGAAATTGTTGTTTGATGTTATACGCAATCAGCTGCAAGGCCGTAATTGTTTATCGAATACACTGCATTCGAGTGTTTGGTAGCCATAGCGCAGTGAGCCCCAGTGAAGTTACAATGAAATTTTCAGAATTGTACTCGTTACGATTTTCACTGAACAATGTTGAATAAGAGTTCACTTAATTTAATTGTGGCCAAGACTGGAGTGCCCACTGGCCTTGCTAATAACTGTAAGTTTTTTAAATATCTTAATAGCAGGCAGTTCTCCTTAAGGTTATTGATAAGTTTTGCGTTGTTGGTTGTACCTTGCCTGCGTAGTTCATTCGTAGTGGGGCAAAGGCAGTGTGCCGTTTTATTAGTGAATAATTTAACCTATTATTTAATATCTTTAGGTGGTTGTTTACATTGTCCCTGCGGACCTGTTCTGTGCGCTTGTTAAATGTTAAAACTGGCTGGCTGGTGTTCTGGAGTAAGCGCTACCTTTCCACGTATGTGTACCGGGGCTGTGAAATCCTGGGTAGCGGCAGGTGACTCCGGGCCGAAGCTCGAGAAGTGGGTCCTGTACCAACTGCCGCCATCCGCCTTGGCTTCTCCAAGTTAAGCTTTCGTTCTGCCTTCGAGCGACCTGGCGTCACTCCTCGCTAAGTAATTCTGGCGCTAATTATATTTACTTGGATATTTACTATATTTATCATATTTGTTAAACGTTGTCTCAAGAGCAACAAACAATTGTGAAAGGTTGTTGCTATGCTACTCTTAGTAAGACTTTGCGCTGACTAATTGTGTTACTGGGCCTTGGAGCCGCAGCTTGAAACCTAAGTTAGCCGTAGTAATATTGATTGACTCTTGAGTGTGAAACAAGTGCCTTTGTATTAATTTCATTTTGCTATTTATTGGGTACATCTCTGGCAGGTTGTTATTTAGGTAAATGTTTTTGAGAACATCAGTTCTCAGTGTCCGAAGACTAGTCATAAACATTGTGGGTCTTAATTTGAGCCGTCAGGCGCATAATTGTCAGTGGTTTTAAAATTTTCTTATATATGATATAGACTTTCTTTCATAAATAGGATTACGATATTGTTGATGTAAAGGAATTTGTTGATATGATTGTTAAATAAAACGAATGATAACAAAAGGAGTCAAGTCCTTCCTATTGTTTCCATTTTCCCTAGTAGAAGAGCGTTTCAGTTGCGTTTATTTGCCACAAAATAGTATAAACATGTGATAGTAAAGTAGAAACAATCTGAAGAATAAAGAATGGAAGCAACTGCAACACAATAACGGCAGAAATAAACATCCTACGATTTTCTCCAATTTAACAGCTCTGTACACGAAGTACGACAACTATGTAATGTGCTGAGTGTGGGGTGTGACCACCTCTGGCAGCAATAGAGGCCTGACAACGACGGAGCATGCTGTGACTGACGTCATCAATCCCACGTTGAGGCAATAAAGCCCATTCTTCTTCTAGAGCAACTAGCACCCTTGGAAAGTGGTTGGTGGATGCTGATGTACTGCAACCTGTTTCCCTACTGCATCCCAGACATGATCTATGGGATTCAAGTCGGGAGAGCGAACAGGCCACGCCATGAATGCGATATCTTCCTCTTCCAAGTAAACGTCAACCACCCATGATGCTCTATGACGTCGAGCATTATTGTGACACAGCACATCGCAACAGCCCGCAGATGACGTGCCAAGATCCCGTCACGATACCTGGTAGCTGTTAAACCTTACCGATTCTCCCGTACAGTTTCATGAAGAGGCGTTCGAGTGGTAAACATAATAGCTGCACACACTAATAGGGATCGTCCTCGATCTCGGTCTCTTTCCGCAATTTCCCTGCAGATGCGAAACCATCGTGAATCACTCTCCGTACCAAATTGAGACTCATCTGCGAAAACGATATTGGCCCACTGTTTGACCATCCAGGCTGCATTTTGATGTCTCCACTCGAGACGCTTCCTTGTGAGAAGACGCGTCCTAGTTATGTCGTGCCCTTACAGCCAAATAAAGGACCTCTCTTCAAAAGTCACACGTAGTCGGCCCTGCCTTGGTTTCGGGATACAGTTTTGGTCCCTATAAACCATCGCCACATACGAGGAACAACAGAAGGATTCACATGAATCCATTGGATCAAAAAGTGTTTGCGATTATCCTCCTTCCTTTCATTCTACGGCTCTCCACCGCAGTGAGTCTAGTGGGCATCTTCTCTGTGTCGTACTGCACCGTCTGTGACTGTGCACACAGCGATTGCAGATGTGGGGCTACCCGAAAGGCACTACCTCGTTTCATGGGTGCCCTGACGCCATCGTTGCCGTGGTTGTCTGTTGACCAGAAATGCCATCTTTCGTGCAGAACATGATCGTACGGACCTCTGGTTGACATATTGTACGATTATATCGTGAATTAGACACAGGAAAGGGAAAAATCGAACTGTTGCTTTAATTTTGGACAACAGCTTACTTCACTGTCGGCAAATAACGTCCTCCAGGCATTCGCCCGTACCCAGATACTTCCATCGCATTGCCACAGGGCACAGCGTGATTCATCATTCCAAATCTTTCGTTTCCTGTTATCCAAACTCTAGTGGCGTCGCTGTTTACACGCCCTCGTGCGTCGCTTAGCATAGAAATGATAGGCTTGCAAGGACGTGCTCGACCAGTGTAGCCCGTCCATCACAGACACCTACGTACAGCTGTTGTGCTGGCAACACTAGCAGTAGTACTTTGGAACTCTCCAGCGAACCCTTCCAAGGATTGCAATCGTTTTTTGGTGCCGCCCTCTGCATTGCTCATCCGTATTTGAGATGTGCCTGAACTTGTTTCAGCTGTGTTCGTTCCTACCCCTTTTCACTTGACGTTCACATCACTAACAGACGACCTCGATAACTTTAAAATCTTCAAGATGTACGTGATGGATTTGTTAATTAGACGTCATCTAATGACTAGTCCACGTTCACGTCACACAGCTCTTCTGACTCAGCCATTACTGTCTCCCTACTTACAACACAATACTCGCCGCGTGCTTTTATACTGGCCGGTCCGCGTCTTGTGATATCTTGTGCACAACTACGCATTACGTAGGGATGTCGAGGTAGTTTTGATCAGATACTGTATGGTGGGGCAGTGACCGACGGAGTATCATTCTACCGACGATAAAGCACGCAAACGGGCTGGCTCTGAGCAATATGAGACTTAACTTCTGAGGTCATCAGTCCCCTAGAACATAGAACTACTTATACCTAACCAACCTAAGGACATCACACACATCCATGCCCGAGACAGGATTCGAACCTGCGACCGTAGCAGGTAGACCAGAGCCACCGGCAATTGTTTGGAAAATATCATTTTCCATCTCTTCCATTGATTTCTCTGTAATTGCTGTAGAGTGGCTCCAGGAACACTCTTCTGAGCTTAAACACTTCCCCTGGCCATCAAACTTCCTAGATATTAACATTATTGAGCATATCTCGGATGCCTCGCAATGTGCTGTTCAGAAGTGATCTCCACCCCCTCGAACTCGTACGAACTTATGGACAGCCCTGCAGGATTCTTGGTGTCAATTCCCTCCAGCACTACTTCAGACATTTCTGCGTGCTCACGGGGGCCTTAGTCCGCAGCTCGTGGTCGTGCGGTAGCGTTCTCGCATCCCACGCCCGGGTTGCCGGGTTCGATTCGCGGCGGGGTCAGGGATTTTCTCTGCCTCGTGATGACTGGGTGTTGTGTGATGTCCTTATGTCAGTTAGGTTTAAGTAGTTCTAAGTTCTAGGGAACTGATGACCATAGATGTTAAGTCCCATAGTGCTGAGAGCCACTGGGGCCTTAAAAAATACACTCCTGGAAATGGAAAAAAGAACACATTGACACCGGTGTGTCAGACCCACCATACTTGCTCTGGACACTGCGAGAGGGCTGTACAAGCAATGATCACACGCACGGCACAGCGGACACACCAGGAACCGCGGTGTTGGCCGTCGAATGGCGCTAGCTGCGCAGCATTTGTGCACCGCCGCCGTCAGTGTCAGCCAGTTTGCCGTGGCATACGGAGCTCCATCGCAGTCTTTAACACTGGTAGCATGCCGCGACAGCGTGGACGTGAACCGTATGTGCAGTTGATGGACTTTGAGCGAGGGCGTATAGTGGGCATGCGGGAGGCCGGGTGGACGTACCGCCGAATTGCTCAACACGTGGGGCGTGAGGCCTCCACAGTACATCGATGTTGTCGCCAGTGGTCGGCGGAAGGTGCACGTGCCCGTCGACCTGGGACCGGACCGCAGCGACGCACGGATGCACGCCAAGACCGTAGGATCCTACGCAGTGCCGTAGGGGACCGCACCACCACTTCCCAGCAAATTAGGGACACTGTTGCTCCTGGGGTATCGGCGAGGACCATTCGCAACCGTCTCCATGAAGCTGGGCTACGGTCCCGCACACCGCTAGGCCGTCTTCCGCTCACGCCCCAACATCGTGCAGCCCGCCTCCAGTGGTGTCGCGACAGGCTTGAATGGAGGGACGAATGGAGACGTGTCGTCTTCAGCGATGAGAGTCGCTTCTGCCTTGGTGCCAATGATGGTCGTATGCGTGTTTGGCGCCGTGCAGGTGAGCGCCACAATCAGGACTGCATACGACCGAGGCACACAGGGCCAACATCCGGCATCATGGTGTGGGGAGCGATCTCCTACACTGGCCGTACACCACTGGTGATCGTCGAGGGGACACTGAATAGTGCACGGTACATCCAAACCGTCATCGAACCCATCGTTCTACCATTCCTAGACCGGCAAGGGAACTTGCTGTTCCAACAGGACAATGCACGTCCGCATGTATCCCGTGCCACCCAACGTGCCCTAGAAGGTGTAAGTCAACTACCCTGGCCAGCAAGATCTCCGGATCTGTCCCCCATTGAGCATGTTTGGGACTGTATGAAGCGTCGTCTCACGCGGTCTGCACGTCCAGCACGAACGCTGGTCCAACTGAGGCGCCAGGTGGAAATGGCATGGCAAGCCGTTCCACAGGACTACATCCAGCATCTCTACGATCGTCTCCATGGGAGAATAGCAGCCTGCATTGCTGCGAAAGGTGGATATACACTGTACTAGTGCCGACATTGTGCATGCTCTGTTGCCTGTGTCTAGGTACCTGTGGTTCTGTCAGTATGATCGTGTGATGTATCTGACCCCAGGAATGTGTCAATAAAGTTTCCCCTTCCTGGGACAATGAATTCACGGTGTTCTTATTTCAATTTCCAGGAGTGTATTAGGCAGGTGTACCAGTTTCCTTGGCTGTTCAGTGTATATTTATTTCTTTGCACATATTGCATAGACAGTGTCAACACAGGTATAAGCAGTAATTATAAATGCTGCGGGTATTGTTATTCAGATTACGATAACATTTGGGTCTCAGTACAGAACGTTTGGAGTGTATGGTTAAAGTTGTACTTGGGCAAACATGTAATATTGAGGAGGGCTATATGTTAACTTACCTTTTAGTCACTGTTCTTATCACAAACCCTTGCTTATATGTTGTTTTTATTTCTTTTTGCGCAAAATATGAAACATTTAGCTTGATGTCATGTTATTGTGTCGATCTATATGTAGAAGTTGTTAGTTTCATTTTGGTCTCTAGTATTATTACAGACACTGGCACAGTTACATTCTGCTCGCTGGTTTTAATTCTGTATTTTTGTGTTTTTATTAAGTAAGAGTAAATGCTGTAATGGTGTTATTTTCCATCTGTTTCGGTAATGAGATATGTGTTCGTATGATCAATGCTGAGGATGAATGGGTAAGATAATCTGTAAGTAAATTTGGCTGGGTCTCATGTGACCAATCTTTTATCTGCTGAAACGGATGAAGGAATCATGATCGGAGACCACCAACTGTTTGGAAGAAGAGGCCTAGATGCATATGTTGTAATACAGATTTTACCTTCCATTACGATGTGAATATGTTTGTCAACGAAATGGTCAGCATGTCGTTTCTAGTGTTCTTTGTTTTTTTAGGTTTATATATTCGATGTTTGCTCAGCAACACTCCCAGTTATAAGTGTGGATGAAAAGAGTGCTTCCTCAAAGCACGAATTGATATATTGCTTTTCTATTTGTGTTTATGGGTACGCACGGGTAGTACGTATGTTTTACCCCTTCTCCCTTTCTTCAGTATTCATGTGTACGAAGTTAGCACCATCCGAACATGAGGAAGTTCTGAGCTTCAAAATTTTGCTTTTAAAGTGCCATACCAGCAGTTTTTGAGTATTTCATTCCTTGTGGAAAATGTGAATTGCGAGGAGGGACTGATGAGAGAGTGGCTAGTCGTTACGGCTAGCCTCGTCTCACGCATGTATGAGATGACGGAACGAATTAGCTATTTGTGACAGTTAAAATCAATAATCTCGCCTCAATTTAAACGAATGATGTGACAGCGACTGCAACGTCACTACTATGTCTCTGTGCTTTTTACATTCGGATTTGATTTCACGCATGCTGTAGTAATTGTGAACTGACACCGACAAGAAGGAGAGGGGCGGTAGGTCAATTGATTACCGGAATACCATTGCCTAGTATTGGGAGTAAATTTGGCGATTGGTCGAAAAAAAATTGACTGGCGTAAAACAGTCGCCAGGACGAGGGGGCCTGTGTTTTGGACAGTTAACTGGCGCGCTCTCTCGAGAGACAGCAACACCTGGGCTCGGTGCTGGAGACAGCAGGAGACTTGGGCTGCGGGATACAGACGCTGAGGACAGGAGGGGGGGGGGGGGGGGGGAGGGTGCCTTCTGACAGCGCGTTAACTCGGAGCCCTCGATCGGTCCCTTTTCCCAGGTACTCTGCTTGACTGCACCGGCTGTCACCCTTTGGTCTTGCAATCAGTGCGTACTCCATGATAGGATAACGATGACCGAAGACTGGCGTGATCAGCTCAGTACTCTCACACCCCTCACAGGTAAACCTTCCCCCCTTTGATACCGTTTGCCGGAAACCCCTGTATGTTCTGAAAGACTATGTCACAAGCAGAAAAGCTGTGAAACCTTAAGGGCAGAGCGACAAGCTTTAGGAGCTTTAGGACCCATAAAGAATCAGTAAAGGGTGTATAATGACATGTTCCCGTCATAAAATGTCTATTTCTTGTACATTCTCGTATGTTATTGTCAAGTACTAACGTACTGTGTGTCTTCTTCCTATATAGCAGGTGGATACGGAAGTCGTTGTGGCTGCCATGGTCTCCTGATTAGTAACAAGCAATCGGTCTCCGAATATACAGGAATCGGAGGCGAGAAAACATATAACTGTTCTCCTGGAAAATGATGTGGATACTGTGGAAGAGATACGGACGTTAGGATTTGCGGAGGCGATGGAGAAGAATGGGAGACGAGGAAATGGAGATGAAAGCGTCGATAGGGAACAGCAGTGCTCGTCGCAACGGCCGCCTCCTTCTACTTCGAGTTCTTCGGCATCCGAGTATGATGGTCCGGCAGATATAACGGTAGAGGATTCGACTGCTTACAGCCAGCTCGGTTGAGTGTACTGGACCACAGATCTTACGACAGCCGAACCTAGAACAAAACGTGTGTCGCATGCGTCAGTAATGAATCAGTTCAAAAAAATTAAGAACATGAACTTTCTGTTCAATTTGTAAAAAAATGAATGCACCGTCGATCCAAATCAGTCAATCTGGATGTTCTGCATAAATTCAAAGAGATGGAAACAGAAGGAGCAATTATTCACGACCGGACGTTGCGGCTGCGGACCATGCGACGTGAGATAGCGATGGATCCGCAAAATACAAGTATACACGGTTATAAAGTTTCTGATTCATGTGTATATCACTTCAAGAAGAGGTATAACATTGTTGACAGAGCAACAACCGACGCAGTTGGCACGAAGTGGCAGGATAAGGAGGCAAATTTGTCACAGGCGTGCGATGATTTCCTAGCGAAGATTCGCAACCTCATTGTTACAAAAAACTTTCCACCGACACATGTCTTCAGCGCTGACCAGAGCAGATTAGACAAAGAGTTACATGGCCATCGGACCTTGCGAACCAGATGAACAACAGTTGTTCACACTGTTGTTCCCCAACGTATATGCCTGTATACGAACCACCTGGAAAATTCCCGCAGTCAAAGCCCACAGATACTCCGAATATAAGATCGTACGCTGGAAACCAGCATACATGTCGAAAGAAGATCTCACCAGCTCTTTCGCGACGCATACAGAGTGCTCTAACACAGTTCATACATTCTCTGCCTCCGAAGTACCTCATGGTAAGGTCAAACAAAAGTATCTGGTACCCGATGGATGTAGGGGAAAGATTCAGCCTCTGGATATTCATTTTTTCAGACATTAAAACTCCTCCGCTTGTCGCACGACAGCCGGCCGCGGTGGACGAGTTGTCCTAGGCGCTTCAGTCCGTAATCGCGGGACTGCTACGATCGCAGGTTCGAATCCTGCCTCGGGCTTGGATGTGTGTGATGTCCTTAGGTTGAAATGGAAATGAAGTCCCATGCTTCTTTACAGAGCGTAGGGGAACGATGCGGGAGACCCGCACCGCCTTACTAGGCAAGGTCCTAATGGAGGTGGTTTGCCGTTGCCTTCCTCCGACCGTAATGGGGATGAATGATGATGATGAAGACGACACAACAACACCCAGTCATCTCGAGACAGGAAAAATCCCTGACCCCGCCGGGAATCGAACCCGGGACCCCGTGCTCGGGAAGCCAGAACGCTAGCGCGAGACCACGAGTGGCGGACGTCCTTAGGTTAGTTAGGTTTAAGTAGTTCTAAGTTCTAGGGGACTGTTGACCTCAGAAGTTAAGTCCAATAGTGCTCAGAGCCATTTGAACCATTTTTGTCGTATAACGGATACAGTCATTGTCTTGATACAGGAGTACATTTGCCATCACGGTAGTTTTCTGGCCCCGCAGACCCCATCTATGTATCACTTCAGCACTCCTCATTCCAAGAACTTGATCAAGTATGCTTTTTATAAGGACGGATACTTGAACGCCGAACCTGGAATGCGGATGTAAAATTTGAAAATTCCCCGGCGAATCAACTGGTCAAAAAGGTTTCGGGTTTGCAGCCGGTCGTCGTAAACTTCATTGAACGATATTTCGGCTGGACAACTGCCAGCCATCTTCTGGTGAGCCGATCAAGGACTGACGAAGACGTTTTTTTTTTTTTTTTTTTTTTTTCTTTATTGTATTTCAATTCCCCATCGGGGCGGGCTGGCAGCAGCATATGCGCTGCTCTTCAGCCGAAAGACATAGAACAAAACAATAGAAGACATTTAAAAACAGCAAAGGAGAGAAGAAGGCGAACATAGATATAAAAAAGGGAGAACATCACGGAAGGCAATATACAAAAAAAACGGGGTGACTGTAAAATGGAGATAAAAAAAAAACTGTTTAAAAGTAGCACACACAAAAAGCCACACTCTGCGACGATTAAAAGAACACAAGGCACAGTATGACTGGAGCATAAAGGTGTTGACGGATGGCATAGCACACAACGTAACACTGACGGTGAACCTCAAGGCAGTACACAATTAAAATCACACCTCTGGACGCACACGAGAAACAGCACGAAACAACACTGACGTGGCACACTGATGATGATCAATACAGAGGATCTGCCAGGTTCAAGGAGATGAGGGAGACCTGAAGAAGGGAGGGAGGGGAAGAGATGGGGGAGGGGAATGGGGGGCGCTCGGAAGAGGGCCAGGTAGGGAGGGATGTGGGAAGGAGAGAGGCAAGTATGGGGTGCAGGGTCTCAGGGGAGGGGGGGATGGAGGAAAATCCGCTCTGGGAGAAGGAGGAAAGAGGAGAAGGGGGCCCTGGGGAGGGGGGGGGGGGGGGAACAAGGCCGGGTTATAGTTGGAATGAAGGGTATATGTCACGGCGAAGTTCGTCATCCGGGAGGGGGAGGCGTTGGAAATTGCCCTGATGAAGGAGATGGAGGGTGTGGAGGTGGAGAGAGGGAGGGATACAGCGATAGAGGCGCGGCAACGGGCGAGGGGTGGAGAGGAAGGAGGAAACCAGAGGGTGGGGGGGATCAACCCTGCGAACAATGTAAAGGATGCGGAGATGTTGGAGGAACAAGAGGAGGTGGGGGAAGGGGATCAGTTCATACAGGAGCCGTGTGGGGGAAGGAAGGCGGATACGGAAGGCAAGGCGGAGCGCATGGCGTTCAAGGATTTGGAGGGCCTTGTAAAAGCGGGTGGGGGCGGAGATCCAGGCGACGTTGGCATAACAGAGGATAGGACGGATGAGGGATTTGTAGGTGTGGAGGATGGTAGAAGGATGCAATCCCCATGTCCGGCCGGACAGGAGTTTCAGCAGGCGGAGGTGGGAATGGGCTTTCTGCTGGATGGTCAGGAGATGAGGGGTCCAGGTGAGGTGTCGGTCAAGGGTGAGGCCAAGGTATTTCAGGGTGGGGGTGAGTTGGATAGGACGACCATAAAGGGTGAGGTAGAAATCTTGGAGGCGAAAGGAGCGAGTGGTACGGCCTATGATGATTGCCTGTCGAAGACGTTCTCCGCTCCATCTTATATAGTGTACTGATGGTACTGCTGCGCATGCGTTGCAATTGCGGAGACACAAGGGCCACACCGACCAGCGGCAGCGCCCTCGCTGGTGGAACTGCAGTAATCAGCTGCCGTCGGTATTCTCGCTGGCCGCAGCTATCGAAGTCTTCTGGCGTCTTCGTCTCGAGCAAATTTCTGAGATGACGGGATTCCATGCGTTATTCAATTGGTAACCACTGTCACGGTTCATTAGATTTTCCGCAATGCGTATTTCAACGGATTCTTTGATAATGGAGTCCCAAAAAGTTTTTGCAGTGGCCAAAATCTAATGAAACCCGAAATCTTTTTGACCGACTGGAATGCGGATTACAACAATGGACTGTTGACAAATGATGGGTATACAAAGTATGAGGCTGTCGCTTTTGTAAAATGTACCCATCGTAAACTGCCTTTCTCTGGTTGGTAGGTGTAAGGTCCCAGGAGTCTCGCACCGACAGATCCTGCCCATACCTTGATAAGCGATCCTGATGCCTCTGCTGCATGACTGCTCGAAGATTTACATCTGCCCACGGTATTTTATCGCTACATTACACAAAAGACATATGGAAGACCATGACTCGACTTGGACCACCTACTGACAGGTCACATATCGTTTTGCCAGATAAAACATGACGATATGCATCGATCTTCTATATTTAACCTATAAAGACGAAACTATTCGGCTGAACAGAACAGAAGAGCCGCCAACGCCGTTTGTGCATTATTCATTGTGCTCACTGTTTATTTGATGAACTGCATATTGACTGTCTCTTGGAATAGACTTTACTTCAAGTCAATACAAGTCACATTTTCAACACCCCAACGTATATTGTTTATTTCAACGAGTTGTATCTTCCTTTATATTGAAATCTCCGACGTCTTACCATATTATCAGTTCATACAAATACGTGAAAAGAGCATTTTAGCGACTTTTCATATCATGTTTCCAACACTTAACTGATATTTTGTGGTCCTATAGCTCCTAAACGCTTGTCCCTGTCTCCCTAAAATTTCACAGTTTTTGTGCTTGTGTTGCCAGTTTTTGTACTTGTGACATAACCTTTCAGAAAGTATACGCGTTTCCGGCAAACTGGTATCAAAGATGATAAGATTTACTTGTAATAACCTTGCCAACAATTAGTTATAATAAACAGTTTTGACCACTTGCATTAGTTGATGTCAGTGGTTCAAATGGCACTGAGCACTATGGGACTCAACATCTTAGGTCATAAGTCCCCTAGAACTTAGAACTACTTAAACCTAACTAAGCTAAGGACATCACACACACCCATGCCCGAGGCAGGATTCGAACCTGCGACCGTAGCAGTCCCGCGGTTCCGGACTGCAGCGCCAGAACCGGTAGACCACCGCGGCCGGCTGATGTCAGTGAATTGTTTGTAATGAATGCTAGATTCCTTTAATTTTTCCTATGCCATTTACAAATGGCTCTGAGCACTATGGGACTCAACATCTTAGGTCATAAGTGGTTCAAATGGCTCTGAGCACTATGGGACTCAACTGCTGAGGTCATTAGTCCCCTAGAACTTAGAACTAGTTAAACCTAACTAACCTAAGGACATCACAAACATCCATGCCCGAGGCAGGATTCGAACCTGCGACCGTAGCGGTCTTGCGGTTCCAGACTGCAGCGCCTTTAACCGCACGGCCACTTCGTAGGTCATAAGTCCCCTAGAACTTAGAACTACTTAAACCTAGCTAACCTAAGGACTTCACACACACCCATGCCCGAGGCAGGATTCGAACCTGCGACCGTAGTAGTCACGCTGTTCCGGGCTGAAGCGCCTAGAACCGCACGGCTACCGCAGCCAGCTATGCCATTTACAAAATAAATTATGAATATATTGTACTCTTCGAATTGCCTTTCGTAATTAATGAGCCAATTCTCCGTCCTTAGACAGAATCAACAGAATGTCATATGAGACTGACTCAGGATACAGTACTTAGGGCCCCCCACAACTTACTGCGTTCTTTAAAATCCGTCGTGCAACTTGATTACTCAGCAGTGGTTCCTGAGGAGTAAATCATTAACGAAAGACAAGCTCGTAGGTTCTTACCTCATTTAAATAGCCCCCGCGTGCCATTACCCTACTTTTGGAGCCCTGGAGAAAGACATTCGCGGCCGTCGATTTTCTTCAGCCGAAAAGGTGCGCACCTGCGTACAATTATTTCTCCATTAAGGCACTGACTATCCTCTCTCACTGGATGATACATGTATTAGGAGTTATGGCCGTTACTTCTGAAATAATGAACAGTTTACTTACTTCTTTCCATCTGTCTCGTTTTCACTGGCATCAAAACCCCTCGTACTGGCACCCCTGTCAGTCACACTGAGAGACCTGTTTCGCCTCTGGGCGTCGCATCTCGCTCTCCCTCCCACTGCAGCGTTGTGCGCGCTGTCTGCTCCTGCTTCGGCCTCCATTAACTCGCTCGGCAGTTGGCACTCTCTACAAACGTCGTCGATGACAACGTCTGCACAGGCAGCGGTACAGACACACTAGACACTTTATCGACTATCCTCTCAAAACACACACAAACAAATATACATATATAAGAACGTAGGTTTCCGCGGCTGGTGTCATAGTGATTAAAATTCTTCCGGGTATTATGCCGCGTCATTGCTAAAAACTAACAACAATAATAAACTAAAACCGACGTTTCGGCCGAATTGCAACGGCCTTCCTCAGGGCACGACTGGTTTTGCATGGGGATAGGTGCTACTATTTATTACAGACTATCGATGTCTGACGTCACTGTTGTAAAACTTTTAATTGGCCCTCTAATACGATTTTCTAGTCATGACGTAAGGGAAGATGGAAAGGAAGAGGCTATTCGTGTATGTCCATGTCGTCAACGATTGGTAGCTGTCCGCCAATCAGCATTCGGCTTCTGGTCGGCAAGTTTTCCTCCTGGTGTGCGCGGAAGTGACTGACAGTTGCTCTACAGCTGTTTGTGCAGATACGTCCGTGTCCCGCGTAGCTTCTGCACCGCGACCGCTCGCGGCCCGTTGGACTGGGATGGCCGGCAGCCAGGACGCCGGGAATTTGTAGCCATCTTCTCTGTCGATGTTGGCAGGCTGTTTAATAATTTCGATCGCCTCCCGTATTTTGCGTTCTCGCATTCATGATTCTTTCGCCAGTACTCGGGCTTCCTGGAACATGATAGGTTTTCAAAAGTCACGGTGGTGTTCCGCTAACGCCGATTTGTTATGTTGTTGGAATCGTACAGAGCGTTCGTGTTCTGCTACTCGTTAGTGACAGGTGTTCCTGTTTCTCCTATGCAGGCAGCTCCGCACTCATACCGTAGTTCGTAAACACCTGCAGTGTTAAGAATGTTGACAACATCCTTGGTGGAACCTGTCATTTCGTGGACCCTGTGATTGCTACGAAAAATCGGTTTGAAACCTTGTCGGCGGAAGACGTTGCCTAGCCGTTGACTGACGCCTTTTACATATGGTAAGTGTGGTGTCACCGCCAGACACCACACTTGCTAGGTGGTAGCTTAAATCGGCCGCGGTCCATTTAGTACATGTCGGACCCGCGTGTCGCCACTGTGTGATCACAGACCGAGCGCCACCACAAGGCAGGTCTCGAGATACGGGATAGCACTCGCCCCAGTTGTACGACGACTTTGCTAGCGACTACACTGACGAAGCCTTTCTCTCATTTGCCGAGAGACAGAATAGCCTTCAGCTAAGTCCATGGCTACGACCTAGCAAGGCGCCATTAGCCTTACATAGTTTGATAGTTATCGTATGAAATGTCTCATCCAGAATGCTGTATCCACAACAAGGATAAATAAAAGTTAAGTATTCGAGGAGCTGCATACTTTTCTTATGAGAATTCACTATTTATCCTGTTCCAGAATTCACGCCCGTCTGCGTTAGATTTCGGCCTCCTCTATCTACAAGGTGTTGGCACATTTGCCAACACATCAGTAAGTGTACCAGTGGCTCTTCTTTGCCTTCTTCTCGTGTTCTGCTCCCTTCGAGTTTAGCTACCTAGCTTATGATTTTGTCATCATAGCCGTTGGCGCGAAACGTGTGTTGTAGCTCCTTTAATTCTTCTTTGATGTTATTTTCATCGCTTATGCGGTAGGCTCGGCAGTTAAGGTATGCATTGTACATATGGATGTACTGTGGTCTCGTGTGTTTGTCTCTGCTATTCGTTGTCCTAGAATGAAAATTTTTTAAAAGTTCCCATGCTGCGGTTCTGACCATGGTTTTCGGGGATTTTCCACGGTTGTAAGACTGCAAGATCATGCCGGAGATGGGATCCCCTCTATAAGGATTCCCATTTATGACACCCTCTCCCAGGCTATTATCTCGCCCTATGTTCAAGTTGTTCAAATGGCTCTGAGCACTATGGGACTTAACATCTGAGGTCATCAGTCCCCTAGAACTTAGAACTACTTAAACCTAACTAACCTAAGGACATCACCCACATCCATGCCCGAGGCAGGATTCGAACCTGCGGCCGTAGCGGTCGCGCGGTTCCAGATTGTAGCGCCTAAAACCGCTCGGCCACTTCGGCCGGCTCGCCTTATGTTACCTACAAAGAAACTGTCCATCTCTACAATGTATCAGAACTCGAAAAACACGATCTGCGTTTAGGGGTGTAGAGTAACAGTAAGAAAACAAAAAATTATAAGACATGGGATCCAGAAACTTGGGCTATCCCTTGGTTGTTGCCCACCGTGTTGTTTGTAGAGCGAGCGAGACAACGCAAGTGTCTAGACGTAAGTCGATCGCTGCTCACAAGGGAAACTCCCCACCGCAGCCCCGTCACATTTAGTGGTAAGAGGGTACATCCCCTCAAAACCGAACATATATCAAGCGCGGAACAGGAAGAAGCTTTACTGGACTGTGGAAAAAAAGCGACACAGAAACAGTGAACGGTCCAAGAAGAAGTCCAATACAGAGCAGGCGGCAACGTGAATAGCGTGGTGGTTTTAGTTCCGCTTCGAGCACCGAGCGGGCAGGTTCTTGTTTATCTCACTTGCCGCAGCGTCGCTTGTGTGAAGCTTTCCTCGTTAGTGTTGTTCTGTCTGCCGAGTGAGTCGTAGCGCCTCTGTTCCGCTTGTGTTGGTGTAGTTGCAGCTTCATCGGCCGCTCCGCTATGGCTACCGTGTTTTCCACGTGTGTTCCACGAAAAGGTACTGTGAGCTTTACTTCCGATAAAACAACGCGACACGTGCAGCCCGGGTCTCTAGAAATCCACAATTGGCTTGTCGATGCAATTCATGTGAACTGTGATCAGGTCCACACCGCTTATTTTGATGCAGACGAGTACTTGTTTTACGTGAAATTTATGGATCCCCTTCACGTTGAAAGATTACTGTCGCGACGTAGTTCTCAAGCCCCGTTCAAGCATCGCGATAATTCTGTTAGTATGGTGTCACTCGCAGATGCTGAAATTGACTATACCGATGTTCGAGTGTTTAGTCTCCCACCGGAGGTTGATGACAGCTTTCCAAAGGACGCATCAACTCCTTGCGGTAACGCGAAAAACGTCGGTGGCGAACGTTAGTCTACTCAACACAGGTTTTAGTGGAATTCGTTCCGTGGAAATGCATGTCGAATGCAATATTCCATCACATTTACACGTCTGTCGTTACCGCGTTTGTGTTATGTATACTGGTCAAGAGGGAACTTGCTTCCTATGTAATGAAAGTGTCCACGTTCGGTCTAATTGCCCGCGGACGGTTTTTGTATTAAAGCCGTCATTAATGCAGCGTCACAAATTGACTGTTGCTGATCTTGTTCCTTCCGACGTCAGACCTACTTCTGCTTCAGTCATAATGATCAAAAATCCAGTTCTGATAACCGTGGCCGGCCGAGGTGGCCGAGCGATTCTAGGCGCTACAGTCTGTAACCGCGCGATCGCTAGGGTCGCAGGTTCGAATCCTGCCTCGGGCATGGATGTGTGTGACGTCCTTAGGTTAGTTAGGTTTAAGTAGTTCTGAGTTCTAGGGGATTGATGACCTCAGAAGTTAAGTCCCATAGTGCTCAGAGCCATTTGAACCATTTGATAACCGTGTGAGTGAATATCCACCTTTACCTCCGCGAAAGGTTCAGAAACCTGTTGCCCCCAGGAGGTTAAGTGTAACAGTGACAAGCGACGTCGCACTCAAGGTGGTGAGGGTGAGGCCTTGTCCGGTGCCTTCTGCCCCTACCTCCTCCGCATCGACTGTGTCCCCTGTTCCTCTATGCTACGATACCTCCAGTCCGTGGTACGGTGAGTGGCGAAGAAATTATCTGCAGCATTCCCCCCTGCACGCGAAATGGCTCCTTCTCAGCTGCCTGTGTCTGGAGAGGGAGTCCTCCGTTACGGTCTGACATGACGCAATGTCTCCCGCTTCTTCGTCTTCAGCCGCCGACGGTTTCCTAAATTTGCCGTCTGCAGCAACTCCCGAAAAGAATAAAATTGGCGACAATTTTACCTGTTGCATTGGCACTGCCACAGAAATCTTCTGCCTTAGTGACTGGACCTGCATTACATTACCCTTGTTCTGAGGGGCAGGAAGCTGTGCCTATGACCCCTCCCACACCTCCGTCAGCAGAGGTCGTCATGCCACGTAGCCGGCAGAAACAGCGTGTACAACCTGACCGTGCGGCGGCACATAACAAATCTAACCGTACATTCCTGTATAGCTGTGGTCAATGACCCAAGGTCCGCCCCCGGTAGCTGAGTGGTCAGCGTGTCAGAATGTTAATCCTAAGGGCCCGGGTTCGATTCCCGGCTGGGTTGGAAATTTTCTCCGCTCACGGACTGGGTGTTGTGTTGTCCTAATCATCATCATTTCATCCCCATCGACGCGCTGGTCACCGAAGTGGCGTCAACTCTAAAGACTTGCACCAGGCGAACGGTCTACCCGACGGGAGGTCCTAGCCACACGACATTATAATGACCCAAGGACCCAAGGCTACCGTTTCTTAAATATTAATAGTGTGGAGTCAGAGTTGCGATTGGCTTCGCTGCGTCAGTTCATTTATGATTCATGTGCGAATATAGTCTCCTTACAGGAGGTGTTATTTCGGCGTTTCTCCTTACCTCGTTTTCGTGTGATCTTTTGTGTAGCACCCGAGTATTCTACGGGGACCGCCATATGCTTTCACGAAGTCATTCCCATTGTTGAATTGGAAATGTTGGATTCTGGCAGAGGCATAGGCTGCCAGCTTTTTAATCTTACCTTGGTTCTTTTATATGCCTCTTCTGGTACTAGTCGCGCAGTGGATCGTTCGCGTTTTTATAAAGAGGAAATTGTTTATCTGTTGCATAACAGTCCGGGTATTCTGTTGGGTGGTGATCTAAACTGTTGTTGCGTCCTGCAGATCAATCTCCAGATTTTGATTTCTCTCGTGAATCACATGAATTGGTGCGCTCCTCACGCTTAAAGACGTCTTGATATGGAAATACCCGACGTCAGTTAAATTTACCCACTTTACTGCTACTTCTAGTAGCAGGTTGGATACGTTTCATTTATCAGAGTACCTAGCGATTGTATTCTTAATGTTGACGTCATCCCACGTTCATTTACGGATCACTGTGCTGTGACTACGATCTTCAATATTGAACGGCAACCAGTCAAATTGTTACGCACTCAATGGGTGTTAAACGTCGCTCACCAAGCTGACCCCTCTCTCGAGGACGTGATGCGAGCCGTGTGGGAGCGTACTCTACGGCCCATTTGGAAGTACTCTTCCATCACTGATTGTTGCAGACAGCTAGCAAAACCGAGGCACAGGCAAACTTTGATATTTTTCTGTGCTGCCAAAGCGCTAGAGCTCAGAGAATCTACGAATATTACTATTCCATCGAGCGTAAACTTTATTATGCTGCGGATCAACCCCTTTGCGAATTATGGATGTTAGGCGTGTAAAGGCGAAATTGTTAACCTTGAAGGGAATACAAATGGAATGTTTGAAAACGCCATCCAAGCCACGTTCATTGGTTACGCAAGAACTAACTTCCTTATATTATTTTCTTCGGCATCAGACCCGTCACCGACGCGCTTGTATTCATTCTCTCACAACAAATAATTGGCTTATCGTCATGGCGCAAACTGATATAGTGCGTGTATTGCACCAATACTATGTAGACATCTACCTCAAAGATGAGTCCAGTGGAACCTTTTACGACCCATTAGTCACCATCTTGGATACGATAATCACACCCGAAAATAATGAACTGCTTTTAGCTGCCTTTCAGCATGACGATGTTTACAAACTTATTGTGGGATCCCCTTCTCAAAGTCCCCGGGTCTGGATGGACTTTGGGTTCAAATGGCTCTGAGCACTATGCGACTTAACTTCTGAGGTCATCAGTCGCCCAGAACTTAGAACTACTTAAACCTAACTAACCTAAGGATATCACACACATCCATGCCCGAGGCAGGATTCGAACCTGCGACCGTAGCGGTAGCACGGTTCCAGACTCTAGCGCCTAGAACCGCTCGGCCACCCCGGCCGGCTAGATGGACTTTCCAAGGAATTTTACCTGTGCTTTTGGCCTCTGTTGGGTGTTACCTTTACGTCCCTTTTGAATGAAGTGTTACAGGGTAGAGCAGTGCAGACTTCGTTCAAAGTGAGAAAATTGTTTTAATCCCGAAACGCCCTGAACCGGCTTCCCCTGATAGCTTTCGCCCAATTACTTTGTTAAATTTTGATTATAAGACTGTGACGAGAGCGGTTAATAGCAGGATGTCGGCTCTGATGGAGACGATTGTTGCAAAACATCAAAGCTGCGTACCTGGTCGTACTGTTCTTAACCCTATAGTCGACTGTCGTGACGTGGTTTCTGATGCTGCTGTAAAGCCCGTCTCTTGTGCCTTTGCTTTCCTAAGCCTTGATAAGGCATTTGACCGAGTTCATCGCTACTCTGGAGGCAGTTGATTTTACTGTTGACTCACGGCGAATGTTCTCAAATCTGTTTGCGGGTATTTGTTAATGACAAACTGACGCCCCCGATAGATATCCGACGGGTATCCCGCTGTCAATGACTTTCTTTGTCTTTGGAGCCCCTCCTTTGGGTGCTGGCATCCCAGCTGAAAGATTGGTCACTTTCCTGATAGACTATAGCTCTTCGTGCATATGCTGACGCCGCTCTGATTCTACTTCGCAACACAGCGGAGATACTCCGACTGAGGACTGTAAACGATGATTATTGTGGGAGTCCTGGTGCACTATTTAATGAAGATACATGTAGGATACTTACTTTGCGAGGTTTTGATGACAGGGTTGTTTCATGACATACTGCAGTGGATCAACATACCTCTCTCGATATCATCACTGATCTTTGTCCACTCAAAATGGCGAGGCTGACAAAGTCCGAATACTACATACATATGTCTTATGCAAAGCTTATTACGTAGCTCAAGTTTATCCCCTTCCTCGATGGTGGCGAAGAAACTGCATCAGTTATCTGGCTGTTTCATATGGAAACAACGTATCTTTCGCTTACGATATGAGGTGGCCACGAAGTCTCCGTTTCTTTGGAGGGTTGGGCCTGCCTGATATACGAAGGAAGACGCAGATTCTGTATGTGCGACGTGCTGTTTTGATGATGACTCAAGAAACTCACACATTCACGTCTCGTTTATTTCTCTGTGTAGTCTTGAACCCCCTATAGATTTTGGTCGCATGATTTATGCAACTAATAAAATATAAAACACTATATAAAAATTGTTGATACATATCAGTAATTCTTCCTGTTGCAAAATCAAAATATTTTTTATTTTTTAATTTAATTTTATTTGTGATATGTTAGTGGACTCACTTGGTCCTAATAATAGTGTGTGTATATGTACTATTATATTACTATTACTACTTTATTATTATAATTGTTTTGCTACTATTACTACTTTTCGAATCAAGAACAGCTGCCAAAATGAGTAACTTTAGAAGTAGATATCCCCGGAGTAGTGAAGCAACTTAAATCACTTAATATAACCAAGTCTTCCAGTCCAGACTACATACCAATTAGGTTCCTTTCAGAGCATGCTGATAAAATACCTCCATTCTCATCATTTATATACAACTGTTCCCTCGACGAGAGACCTGTACTCAAAGACTGGAAAGTTGGGCAGGTCACACCAATATTCAAGAAAGATTGTGTGAGCAGTCCAGTAATTACTGGTCCATGTAATTAACGTCTATATGCAGCAGGATTTTGGAACATATATTGTCATATATTGTATTCGAACATTCTGAATTACCTCCAGGAGAACGGTCTATTGACACATAGTCAACACGGATTTAGAAACTATCGTTCTTGTGAAACACAACTAGCTCTTTACTCACACGAAGTGTTGAGTGCTATTGACAAGGAATTTCAAACTTATTCTGAATTTTTAGGTTTCCAGAAGGCTTTTGACACTGTATCACGCAAAACATCCTGTTGTAAAATAGCGTGCTTATGGAATATGGTCTCAGTTATGTGACTGGATTTGTGATTTCCTATCAGAGAGGCCGCAGTTCGTATTAACTGACGGAAAGTCATCGATTAAAACGGAAGTGTTTTCTTGCGTTCCACTAGCTAGTGTTATAGGCCCTATGCTGTTCCGTATCTATATAAACTATTTGGGAGACGAGCAGTCGTCTTAGGTTCTTTGCTCGAGATACTGTCGTTTATCGTTAGGTATAGTCATCAGAAGATCAAAACAAATTGCAAAACGATTTAGAATAGATGTCTGTACAGTGCAAAAATTGGCAATTTACTCTAAATAATGAAAAGTGTGAGGTCATTCATATGAGTTCTGAAAGGAATCCTTTAAACTTTGGCTACACGATGAATCAGTCAAATCTAAAGGCTGTAAATTCAACTAAGTATCTAGGAACTACAATTGGGAAGAACACATAGAAAATGTTGTGGGAAGGCAAATCAAAGACTGTGTGTTACTGGCACGACACTTAGAAAATGTAACAGATCTAGAGAGACTGCCTACATTATTCCTGTCCGCCCTCTTACAGAGTACTGCCGAGTATTCCATATCAGCGACCTCCGTAGTCATTAGACATCTTGAGGGAGCAGAATGGGGCGCTCCGCGGAACTCACGGCCCTCAAACATAGTCAGCTCACTGGGTGTCACTTGTGTCATACGTCTGTACGCGAGATTTCCACACCCCTAAACATCCCTAGGTCCACAGTTTCCCATGCGATAGGGAAGTGGAAACGTGAAGGGACCTGCACAGCACAAAAGCGTACAGGCCGATACCTTCTGTTGACTGACAGAGACCGCCGACAGTTGAAGAGGGTAGTAATGTGTAATAGGTAGACATCTACCCAGACCATCACATGGAAATTCCAAACTGCATCAGAATCCGCTGCAAGTACTTTGACAGGCGGGAGGTGAGAAAACTTGGATTCCACGGTCGAGCTGGTAAATGCCGAACGACGCCTCGCTAAGTGTAAGGAGCGTAAATATTGGACGATTGAACAGTGGAAAAACATTGTTTGGAGTCACGACTCACGGTACATAATGTGTCGATCCTATGGCAGGGTGTGGGCATGGCGAATACCTGGTGAGCGTCATCTGCCAGCGTGTGTAGTGCCAACAGCAAACTTCGGAGGCGGTGGTGTTGTGGTGTGGTCTTGTTCTTCATGGAGGGGCTTGCACCCCTCGTTGTTTTGCGTGGCACTATCACAGCACTGGTGTTTTAAGCACCTTCTTGCTTCCCGCTGTTGAAGGGCAATTCGGGGAAGACGATTGCTTTTTTCAACAATATCGACCACCTGTTCATAATGCACGGCCAGTGGGGCAATGGTTACACGATAATAACATCTCTGCAATGGACAGGGCTGCACATAGTCCTGACCTGAATCCTATACAAAACCTTCGTGATGTTTTGGAACGCCTACTTCGTGCCAGACCTCACCGACCGACATCAATCTCTCTCCTCAGTGAAGCACTGCATGAAGAATGGGCTGCCATTCCTCAAGAAACCTTCCAGCACCTGACTGAACATATGCCTGCGAGAGTGGAAGCTATCAAGAAGACTAAGGATGGGCCAACACCATATTGAATTCTAGCAAAACCGATGGAGGGCGTCACGATCTTCTAAGTCATTTTCAACCAGTTGTCCGGATAGTTTTCATCACATAATGTAGGATTAACAGAGCATATTTAGAAAGATCAGTGAAGGGCAGCACGTTCTGTATTATCGCGAAATAGGGGAGAGTGTGTCACTGAAATGACACAAGATTTAAAGTGAAACAAAGCGTTTTTCGTTTCGCTGGAAATTTTGATCACCATCTTTCTCCACTGAATTCGAAAATACTTTGTTGACTCCGACCTACATAGGGCCAAATGATCAAGGTAATAAAATAAGGGAAATCAGAGCTCGAACGGAAAGATATAGGTGTTCGTTTACTCAGCACGCTTTTTGAGACTGGCCACGCACTGAACAGTGATTTGGAGAGTATATATGTAGATGTAGATAATGTAAGGCATAATACCATAAAACTAAGGATATCCTTCCGGTTTCCACATGAGAATGACGACCGCTTTAAGACATCAAAAATTAATGTTTTCCAGTCCCAGCTCTCCACCACAGGGAGACGGGTGTGTCTTGTCGGAACACGATATTGTTCAATGGCTCATTTCGATATTCAAATCAGAGTCCAACAGAATCAAATTCCCTTACGCAGTAACGACCAGCTGTTGAGGGGGGAGGAGAAGGGGGGTTCTTGAATATACTGTTTCAGTAATTCCCACAAGCCCGACGATATCAGAAATTTTAATGCAGTTAATTGTGTCGTTCCTGTAAGGATGTCCATAAGTCAAAAGCATCTTGGAGACTGTCTTGAAAAAGGTAGTACAGGAAGTCCTTTGATCGAAAGTTAAAGCAATTACAGATCAGTCTCAAAAATGAAGTCTTTTGACTCAGTTTAACACTTCTATGAGTGCCATCATCAGAAATTAAACATGCAAATTGACATGTCACGTATAAAATAAATATCAAGCGATAAAGCTTTAATCACAAAATTTTTAAACAAGGGAATATATGGAAGGCGAGCCACTATGGACTGTAATTGCTTTAACTTTAATTTGTGAGCGGTCGCTGGCTACGCAGCCATGTTTAAAACTTTACGTTCTTTGATCCAGTTCATAGCATGTCTCTTTGATTGGAGAGACTTGGCCTTAACCAGGAAAGTGAACGTTCTGGTCTCGATCGTGTGGGGTGGCACTCGGATACAGAAGCAAGCAACCTCTGTATTAGAAGTCACACATCGGCGGAAGCTCCGCATTCGAGGCAGTGCTTTTCCGTATCTATTGCACAGCACAGAATGCATATTGGGATGTCGTAAAATATTTTTGGTGAATCGCTCGCCACACGTCAGGAAACACCACTGATGGATGGAGTCTTTTAACCACATTCCGAGGGTAATTCGTCATCAGCGGGCCGTATTCACCACGTGCCGTAGGTGCCCTAGTATGGGCGTGATTCATGTGCACATAGCTGGAATCGAGGAAAAATATTTGGGTGAGGGAGTGTGCAGGGGTGATCGAGTGTGAAATGGGCAGGCAGGACGGAGACGCCAGTTCATCAATGAGGAGGCCTGTGAAACTATGTCGACGGTGGGTCCACATCTTCACCGTGGTACTGGTGTAAAGAGCTGCCATATGTGCTCGCCCATTGAAAAGTTCCAGTTCACTGCTGCAAAGGGGTGCTTCATACTGTACATTGAAGAAAAGTCAACAGAGTAATCAAAGGCTACCTGGTTCTGCTGTGCCATCGCTGGAGTCATCAGTAGGATCTGTGTAAAATGAAGTATCCGGGTCGCCATGAAGCTGACCCTTTGGACCGTATCTAAATCCCGGTGGAGATAGCCTCATACGCCCATACACAAAGCTTTTAAAATGCGTTTATAGTTCATCGCCATCGTACAGCGGACATCTTTCGCAAATACAATTCCCAATCACTGAACTGTATCCATCATCCGCAGTGGGCCCAACTTCTGTCTCACGGCCGTTTGCCAATTTCCATGGTTAGTGACTTGACCATGTTCGTGTTGCTGCCTACCACTTGATCCATCCTGTCGCCATTTGGACCTCCCTGGCAGAATGGGTGAAAAAGGCTAGATCATCCACATAAGTGCGGCATCCCAGCCTGATACCCAAAAGGTTGTTTCACCCTGATAAAATTGGATCTATTGCTATTGCATAGAGGATCACTGATAGATGACAGCCCTGTTGACTAAACATTAGGGGAGTCTTATGATCCACCATGGCAGACAGGAAAGAATGGCTCACTTTATAAAAGTGTGATCAAAGGCCATCAAGACCATGGCACTGCACTGCGTACAGGTTGATGCAAAGGCGGTCTTAACTCGATAGGCGCTAAGGTCTGTCTGCCAAAGACGGTGTTTCATATGAAATAATTTGGCACAATATTAGCCTAAGATGCATCACCATGTTTCTACTGAAGGTCTTGAAATCACAGTTAAGGTGGATGACTGGACCGTGATGCGGAAGCTGTTCGTCTCCAGTTGGTTTCTGCACGAGACCTTCCATTAAAGCCAGTGGAATGAGGACTAATAATGACACCAATTCTAGGTACATCTGCTTCCAGCATGGAGCCATCAGATCCTTAAAGGTCCGGTAGAATTTCAACGGAAAACCGTCTGGACCTGGTGATTTATTAACTATACCTTGGTAATGCCATCTGCAACATCATCACTTATGACCTATCCCAAAAGTGATAGTGATGCCATATCACCAAGTATGCCAATGAAGGTCTGGGGGACTGCTCCCAAGACCGCGTCATCATGGTACTCCTCCTGATATCGTCAGTGGTAGTGGTCAACGAACGCATGTGCGATGTCCACTTGGGTTGCCACCCTGCTACCATCTGCAAGATCAACAGTGTGTACCAATAGTCACTGTCTTTGTAATTGAGTGGAGTTGATGTGTTGCACAGATGGAGGTTCTTTGCAATCCGCTCCCTGTATCTCATTCGCACAATGACGCACAATGTCGTTTGTCGTTGCAAGAGAGGTCTTTCCCCAATGTAAGCAACCAGAGCATGTCATAAAGATGTCCTGACACATTCGAGCCACCATCAAAGCTAAAATGGATATCGCAGCACTGACGTTCACATGAGACCCGCGTAGTCACTGTGAGTGGCCTAAATCCCTGATCCTGTAGGAATGCCACATTCAGCTTCTAGAATTCATGACTTCCCTACACCATCTGTCTTCAGCAGCTGATGGTACAGATGTGCGTACTATGGTCCAAGAAAGCCTTGGGTCAGTGCTCCCATGCTAGAATCACTGTGGCAAGATCGGAGCAGACGTAGATCTAGTAGAGTCTGTTGGTAGAATGACTAGTCACACAAGTAGAGCCAGGGTGATAGTCAAGTAACACATTCAAAGCATCAGCTAGATACAGCTGTTGCACCAAGAGTTGCAGTTGGGATGTGGAGTGCAGTTCGGTTGTTGATGCTTCTGAGTCAGCACACTATTAAAGTCTCCCCCATTAATGATGTGGTCATAGTGGCCCAAGAAAACGGGTGTAATTTCTTCCATGTAAAACTGCGACTGATCCCGCCTTTTATTTGTTGAGGAGGGGAATAGACATCAATAACTCGAGATGACTTGGCATCGAACGAATCTGCCGATGACGACTACACCACATTGATTACCGATGTTCCATCTCGCACAAGATCAACCATCCCACTGCCTCCTGTAGCAATAGGAGTGGCATAAACAGAAACTCATAGAAGTCTGGTAAGATCTCCAGTCGACCTCCGTGCAGTAAAACAACATCCACGTCCGCCGCCCTTAGCATATCATGCAGCAGTTGAAGTTCTGTATGTGCGCCAGTAATGTTGAAATTGATAGAGGGACTCTTGTAGGCTTGTAGCTGGTCTGCAGGCTGTGGGACGTTCATAACAACAGGGCGAGGAGCTTCACTGCATAAAGCGTTCTATCGTTCCTGCGCTGCCAAGGCAATAGTAACCCGTGCACCCTCAGCCAAAGGTGCATGGAGAACATCAGCAGCTGGCACCATTGGGTGAGTGGTATGTTCTGCAGATGCTCACTAATTGGAAGTGGTGGCTGCAGGGATACATCACATGAAGCAGGGCATCGTTCGTTGCATGGGTCAGCAATAAACAGCTGCGTATCTGACAAGAGCAAATTGACAACTAGGCCTTGGGAATACACGTGTAACGATTTGGCGTGCAGGCGTTCATAAGGAGTTAATTATGGTGGTAAGGGACTGCATCAGTTTGCGACTGAGCCATCTATCGCTTCTTATGCCTCTTTGATGACTACTGTTTGAGTGTGTATCACTGTCAGATGACAATAGTGAATCCCAATTTCAGGGCACCAATGTGGCCTTCGGCACCCAGCTCTAAACATTCTGCGTGGTGTCTGTTTGTTCTATATCGTGTCTCCCTACCACTTTCGCGCAACGACGCTCTGAGCGTGTTTTTTAGGGAATTGACTAGTTTGAACCTGGGACCTGTTGCTGGTAAGGAGACGCCAGACCACACATGACATGTACAATTCAGAAGAGTTCAGTGAGACTAGCGATGATATAACCAAATACTTAATGATTTCAGCGTCAGCTCCACTGCACTCTCTGTAAAGGAATCTTAATACTAACTAAATTTAGTGGAAGGGGTTCAACGCTTTCCTGTTTATAGTTAGCTGGTAAAATAACGTCGAAAAAGCAGTTAATTTTACCATTGGAAATTTTATTCTACTCACAAAACATCGTTTATAAGTTGCACTGTTGATAAAAGGAAATGTTTTAATACAGGATGGTAAAAACCAACTGCGTTCAACAAAAATGTGAACGAATATTCCCTGAATGGGTTTCCAAGTTCTACAATTGATCGAAGGATGACCTATGCCATATCACATCTATAATCTAGGTTTAAATTAAGTTTCACAAAAGAGAAAACTATCAAAATGGTCTACAGTGACCCTCAATTATCTTTAATTACTTATCTAACTTGTGGTAAATTACAGTGGCTGATGTGGCTCCTCAATAACTATATAACAGAAAAATCATCGCGTTTCAGATTTTTACTTCAAGTGGCAAATGTGAACATCATGAGCTTTAATTGATGATCGACACTAGTATTACGCAAAAAGGGGTGTAACAGATGAGACTTCTGCAGTTCTGAGTGAAGCCTTATGCGCTGTTATGCGGCATCGTGTGCGTTCATTACCTTGTCAGTGTTTGTCAGGGGGCGGTGGACAGCACACCTCCGCTTACCTCGCCGTCTCGGAAGCAACTCTCTTTCCTAACTTCTCCTTACTACAATTTACCGAAGTTAGTTTAAAAAAAAACTATTTGGCTGTGTTTTCATCTGACCAATCAGGGTCTCAATGTTAACCTTAAGCTCTGCCTACAAAAATTCTGTCTATCCAATGAGAAACTTTATACTTTTCGTGGTGGGGCAATGTTTTCAAAGTTTGCAACGTAACAGAGAAGCGAAAAAGTCTCACGCTAAAACTTGCAGCTGGTGTGTTCCTTTTAGCGTTATCGTAAGATCTATACTGTTCTTCTGGGGGCTCTAGCTTTTAACATGGGCTGGGGGGTGATCCTAACGTAACAGAGACGCGAAAAAGTCTCACACTAAAACTTGCGGGTGGTGTAGCCCTTTTTGTGTTATCGTAAGATCTATACTTTCTTGAGGGCTCTATCTTTTAACATTGGCTGGGGGGTGGTCCTAACGTAACAGAGACGCGAAAAAGTCTCACGCTAAAAATTTGCGGTCGGTGTGGTCCTAGCAGTTAGCTGGCGACGAGGGTGTCCGTCCGTCCCTTATCGTAGGGCCTTCTCGCTTAACACGGTTCTGCTCTCGGCTTCTGTTCTCGTTTCTCCCCTCGGAACTGCGTCTGTCTCACGGTGGGAAGGTATGACATGCATTTAGGCATTCTTAATCTGTTGTATTCCATTTGCTCACTCGTTACTCGTATTACTTTGGTTAATTTAATGTCACGATTTATTCGGAGCTATGTGACATACTACTGGATTTGCTTATCATGTCAGGGTTTTCATGGAAGGTGTTGGATTTGCCTGACACCTTACACAGCCACTGAATCGACCTCCATACCTCCATAGGACTTCTCTTCACCTCGTTCTACACCTGACACTCTGAGTGAATGTGGCCCTCTTTTCCACGTCCTGAGCATGTCTTTGCTGGCCATCATGTATGATGATCGCTCTGCATCTCCCGATGTAGAGGTAAGACGTAACATGCTTATTAAGTTCAATGCATACCAGTCACGCTCCAGTCTACACAGCGTAGGAAGTGAATTGCGTCAATTTCCCCACAGCATGTCTGTCAATCGTTCTGTAGGGCCTGAATGAAGCCACCACGTCGTCTGCTGGCACGAACCGGAGTTTTAATATGCATATCTCCCTAAATCCGAAATTCGCATGATCCACAGTCGCTGGACCAATGTTACCGTCCGAATGTCGGAACTTGAGCCTGTCCCTCGTCTTCTCTAAAATTGCATCACATACTGTATCAGTTAGCACTGAAATACCTAAGTCGAAACAAAGCCCCGGGAGTAGACAACATTCCACTAGAACTAATGATAGCCTTGGGAGAGCCAATGCTGACAAAACTCTACCATCTGGTGAGCAAGATGTATGAGACAGGCAAAATTCCCTCAGACTTCAAGAAGAATATAATAATTCCAAGCCGCGCGGGATAAGCCGAGCGGTCTGAGGCGCTGCAGTCATGAACTGTGCGGCTGGTCCCGGCGGAAGTTCGAGTAATCCCCCGGGCATGGGTGTGTGTGTTTGTCCTTAGGATAGTTTAGGTTCGGTAGTGTGTAAGCTTAGGAACTGATGACCTTAGCAGTTAAGTCCCATAAGATTTCACACACAGTAATTCCAATCCCAAAGAAAGCAGGTGTTGACAGCTGTGAAAATTACCGAACTATCAGTTTAATAAGTCACGGCTGCAAAATACTAACGAGAATTCTTGACAGACGAATGGAAAAACTAGTAGAAGTCGACCTCGGGGAAGATCAGTTTGGATTCCGTAGAAATATTGCAACACGTGAGGCAATACTGACCTTACGACTTATCTTAGAAGCTAGATTAAGAAAAGGCAAACCTACGTTTCTAGCATTTGTAGACTTATAGAGAAAGCTTTTGACTATATTGACTGGAATACTCTCTTCCAATTTCTGAAGGTGGCAGGGGTAAAATACAGGGAGCTAAAGGCTATTTACAATTTGTACAGAAACGGATGGCAGTTATAAGAGTCGAGGGACATGAAAGGGAATCAGTGGTTGGGAAGGGAGTGAGACAGGGTTGTAGCCTCTCCCCGATGTTATTCAATCTGTATATTGAGCAAGCAGTAAAGGAAACAAAAGAAAAATTCGGAGTAGGTATTAAAATCCTTGGAGAAGAAACAAAAACTTTAAGGTTCGCCGATGACATTGAAATTCTGTCAGAGACAGCAAAGGACTTGGAAGAGCAGTTAAACGGAATGGTCAGTGACTTGAAAGGAGCTTATAAGATGAACATCAACAAAAGCAAAATAAGGATAATGTAATGTAGTCGAGTTAACTCGGGTGGTGCTGAGGGAATTAGATTAGGAAATGAGACAAAGTAGTAAAGAAGTTTTGCTATTTGGAGAGTAAAATAACTGATGGTGGTCGAAGTAGAGAGGATATAAAATGTAGACTGGCAATGGCAAGGAAAGCGTTTCTGAAGAAGAGGAATTTGTTTTCATCGAATATAGATTTAAGTGTCAGGAAGTCGTTTCTGAAAGTATTTGTATGGAGTGTAGCCATGTATGGAAGTGAAACATGGACGATAAATACATCTACATCTATACTCCGCGAGCCACCTTACGGTGTGTGGCGGAGGGTACTTATTGTACCACTATCTGATCCCCCCTTCCCTGTTCCATTCACGAATTGTGCGTGGGAAGAACGACTGCTTGTAAGTCTCCGTATTTGCTCTAATTTCTCGGATCTTTTCGTTGTGATCATTACGCGAGATATATGTGGGCGGTAGTAATATGTTGCCCATCTCTTCCCGGAATGTGCTCTCTCGTAATTTCGATAATAAACCTCTCCGTATTGCGTAACGCCTTTCTTGAAGTGTCCGCCACTGGAGCTTGTTCAGCATCTCCGTAACGCTCTCGCGCTGACTAAATGTCCCCATGACGAATCGCGCTGCTTTTCGCTGGATCATGTCTATCTCTTCTATTAATCCAACCTGGTAAGGGTCCCATACTGATGAGCAATACTCAAGAATCGGACGAACAAGCGTTTTGTAAGCTACTTCTTTCGTCGATGAGTCACATTTTCTTAGAATTCTTCCTATGAATCTCAACCTGGCGCCTGCTTTTCCCACTATTTGTTTTATGTGATCATTCCACTTCAGATCGCTCCGGATAGTAACTCCTAAGTATTTTACGGTCGTTACCGCTTCCAATGATTTACCATCTATGGCATAATCGTACTGGAATGGATTTCTGCCCCTATGTATGCGCATTATATTACATTTATCTACGTTTAGGGAAAGCTGCCAGCTGTCGCACCATGCATTAATCCTCTGCAGGTCCTCCTGGAGTACGTACGAGTCTTCTGATGTTGCTACTTTCTTGTAGACAACCGTGTCATCTGCAAATAGCCTCACGGAGCTACCGATGTTGTCAACTAAGTCATTTATGTATATTGTAAACAATAAAGGTCCTATCACGCTTCCCTGCGGTACTCCCGAAATTACCTCTACATCTGCAGATTTTGAACCGTTAAGAATGACATGTTGTGTTCTTTCTTCTAGGAAATCCTGAATCCAATCACAAACCTGGTCCGATATTCCGTAAGCTCCTATTTTTTTCACTAAACGTAAGTGCGGAACCGTATCAAATGCCTTCCTGAAGTCCAGGAATACGGCATCAATCTGCTCGCCAGTGTCTACGGCACTGTGAATTTCTTGGGCAAATAGGGCGAGCTGAGTTTCACATGATCTCTGTTTGCGGAATCCATGTTGGTTATGATGAAGGAGATTTGTATTATCTAAGAACGTCATAATACGAGAACACAAAACATGTTCCATTATTCTACAACAGATTGACGTAAGCGAAATAGGCCTATAATTATTCGCATCTGATTTATGACCCTTCTTGAAAATGGAAACGACCTGCGCTTTCTTCCAGTCGCTAGGTACTTTACGTTCTTCCAGCGATCTACGATAAATTGCTGATAGAAAGGGGGCAAGTTCTTTAGCATAATCACTGTAGAATCTTAAGGGTATCTCGTCTGGTCCGGATGCTTTTCCGCTACTAAGTGAAAGCAGTTGTTTTTCAATTCCGATATCGTTTATTTCAATATTTTCCATTTTGGCGTCCGTGCGACGGCTGAAGTCAGGGACCGTGTTACGATTTTCCGCAGTGAAACAGTTTCGGAACTCTGAATTCAGTATTTCTGCCTTTCTTCGGTCGTCCTCTGTTTCGGTGCCATCGTGGTGAACGAGTGACTGAATAGGGGATTTAGATCCGCTTACCGATTTTACATATGACCAAAACTTTTTAGGGTTCTTGTTTAGATTGTTTGCCAATGTTTTATGTTCGAATTCGTTGAATGCTTCTCTCATTGCTCTCTTTACGCTCTTTTTCGCTTCGTTCAGCTATTCCTTATCAGCTATGATTCGACTACTCTTAAACCTATGATGAAGCTTTCTTTGTTTCCGTAGTACCTTTCGTACATGATTGTTATACCACGGTGGATCTTTCCCCTCGCTTTGGACCTTAGTCGGTACGAACTTATCTAAGGCGTACTGGACGATGTTTCTGAATTTTTTCCATTTTTGTTCCACATCCTCTTCCTCAGAAATGAACGTTTGATGGTGGTCACTCAGATATTCTGCGATTTGTGCCCTATCACTCTTGTTAAGCAAATATATTTTCCTTCCTTTCTTGGCATTTCTTATTACACTTGTAGTCATTGATGCAACCACTGACTTATGATCACTGATACCCTCTTCTACATTCACGGAGTCGAAAAGTTCCGGTCTATTTGTTGCTATGAGGTCTAAAACGTTAGCTTCACGAGTTGGTTCTCTAACTATCTGCTCGAAGTAATTCTCGGACAAGGCAGTCAGGATAATGTCACAAGAGTCTCTGTCCCTGGCTCCAGTTCTGATTGTGTGACTATCCCATTCTATACCTGGTAGATTGAAGTCTCCCCCTATTACAATAGTATGATCACGAAACTTCTTCACGACGTTCTGCAGGTTCTCTCTGAGGCGCTCAACTACTACGGTTGCTGATGCAGGTGGTCTATAGAAGCATCCGACTATCATATCTGACCCACCTTTGATACTTAACCCAGATTATTTCACATTCGCATTCGCTAATAACTTCACTGGATATTATTGAATTCTTTACTGCTATAAATACTCCTCCACCATTGGCGTTTATCCTATCCTTGCGGTATATATTCCATTCTGTGTCTAGGATTTCGTTACTGTTCACTTCCGGTTTTAACCAACTTTCCGTTCCTAATACTATATGCGCACTATTTCCTTCAATAAGAGATACTAATTCAGGAACCTTGCCCTGGATACTCCTGCAGTTTACCAATATTACGTTAACTTTTCCTGTTTTTGGTCTCTGAGGACGGACGTTCTTTATCAACGATGATAATGTCCTCTCTGGTAAGCCGTCAGGTATTTTATCGTTTCGCCCAAGGGGGGGGTCCCTCTAACCTAAAAAACCCCCGTGTGCACGCCACACGTACTCTGCTACCCTAGTAGCTGCTTCCGGTGTGTAGTGCACGCCTGACCTGTCTAGGGGGGCCCTACAGTTCTCCACCCAATAACGGAGGTCGCTGAATTTGCAACCATTATAGTCGCAGAGTCGTCTGAGCCTCTGGTTTAGACCCTCCACACGGCTCCAAACCAGAGGACCGCGATCGACTCTGGGCACTATGCTGCAGATATTAAGCTCAGCTTGCACTCCGCGTGCGATGCTGGTTGTCTTCACCAAATCAGCCAGCCGCCGGAAGGAACCAAGGATGGCCTCAGAACCCAAGCGGCAGGCGTCATTCGTTCCGACATGTGCTACTATCTGCAGCCGGTCACACCCAGTGCGTTCAACAGCTGCCGGAAGGGCCTCCTCCACATTACGGACGAGATCCCCCGCCAAGCACACCGAGTGCACACTGGCATTCTTCCCCGACCTACCCGCTATTTTCCTGAGGGGCTCCATAACCCGCCTAACGTTGGAGCTCCCTATAACTAATAGGCCCGCCCTCTGTGACTGTCGGGACCTTGCCGGAGAATCGGCCACTGGCCCAACAGGCGAGGCATCCTGTGGTGGCTCGGAAACGATATCATCACCACTAGGAAGCACCCCGTACCTGTTGGAAAGGGGTAAGGCAGCTGCCACGCGGCCAGATCCCACCTTCGCCTTTCGGCCAGGCACGCGCGAGCCCACCACTGTCCGCCATTCACCCTGGAGTGATGGCTGACCGGTAAGATGCTCACTGCCGGAAGACGCAGCGACATCAGGGGTTCCATGTGATTCCAAGGCCACCGAAGTAGGCATAGGTCTCACCACAGTTGCCCCAACGCCACTACGAGCCGACGCCTGCGCCTCGAGCTCGATGAGCCTAACAGACAAAGCCTCCACCTGCCCCCGAAGAGTGGCCAATTCTCCTTGCGTCCGCTCACAACAACCACAGTCCCTACACATGACTATGTTTACCCTACTCTACACGGTGACAAATTCCCAAGATAATCTTCTGATGAGCTACTCTGATAATCAAGAAACACTCACTGAAATACGAGACGCGAAAACTACGCTAGGTTTTCCCAGAAAAACTATTTAAAAGCTAAGCGCAGCTAATAAGTACAAAAACGCGTTATACAAACAGTACTCGCTGCTGCTGGTGCTCTCGCTCTGGCTGTCACAAGACAATAGTTTAGACAAGAAGAGAATAGAAGCTTTCGAAATGTGGTACTACATAAGAATGCTGAAGATTAGATGGGTAGATTACATAAATAATGAGGAGGTATTGAATAGAATAGGGGAGATGAGTAGTTTGTGACACAACTTGATTAGAAAAATGGATTGGTTGGTAGGATATGTTTTGAGGCATCAAGGGAGCACCAATTTAGTATTGGAGCGCAGCGTGGAGGATAAAAATCGTAGAGGGAGACCAAGAGATGAATACATTAAGCAGATTCAGAAGGATGTAGGCTGCAGTTCGTACTGGGAGATGAAGCAGCTTGCACAGGATAGAGTAGTACGGAGAGCTGCATCAAACCAGTCTCAGGACTGAAGACCACAACAACAACAACAACTGTATCAGTTACTAATTGAACATAAACGATGCTGCTCTGAGTTGAGAGGTGGAATTCAAGAACATCAGTACAGGAAATCTTGAGATCATCTCCAAGAAACCATTCTACTTCCAGAACCTCGGGGCATGCATATTCATTCGAGAAGCTGAATTTCAGCGTCTATTTCTGAATGAATTGGCCATACTACAAAAGACCGTCATTTGCCGAAAGTCACTGCAGTACGTGAAGACCTCATGAATGCACTTACCATGGCGAGGACGTAAACAGCTTCGTGTTCAATGCTGCACTTCTCCCAAAGGCAGACTACCGCTTTGGTTGTCAGTCCGTGACTCACAGCCAGACGAAAACCTCCATACGTCGTCGCTGCTGCATCATAATCCTTACTCCTACAGTTTCCTGAGGAACGAAGGACGTGATCTGCGGAATCTGAGTCTATGCCACACATCGATCAAACGTACAACCTACTTAATCCCAAGTTTCCCATGGAATCGCTTCATGACTCAGTTTCTGAGCTGATGCTTCCTGTTTTGTTGTTATTGTTATTATCTGAAGAAATACAGCAACAAGTCATTTGTTATAGCAACATATTTGTATTAAGATTCGTTTGGGGTGTTCGCCCATCTTCAGTTGGCATAATACATTTGTATCTCGGAGTAGACAACATTCCATTAGAACTACTGATGGCCTTGGGAGAGCCAGTCATGACAAAACTCTACCATCTGGTGAGCAAGATGTATGAGACAGGCGAAATACCCACAGACTTCAAGAAGAATATAATAATTCCAATCCCAAAGAAAGCAGGTGTTGACAGATGTGAAAATTACCGAACTATCAGTTTAATAAGTCACAGCTGCAAAATACTAACACGAATTCTTTACAGACGAATGGAAAAACTGGTAGAAGCGGACCTCGGGGAGGATCAGTTTGGATTCCGTAGAAATGTTGGAACACGTGAGGCAATACTAACCTTACGACTTATCTTAGAAGAAAGATTAAGAAAAGGCAAACCTACGTTTCTAGCATTTGTAGACTTAGAGAAAGCTTTTGACAACGTTAACTGGAATACTCTCTTTCAAATTCTGAAGGTGGTAGGGGTAAAATACAGGGAGCGAAAGGCTATTTACAATTTGTACAGAAACCAGATGGCAGTTATAAGAGTCGAGGGGCATGAAAGGGAAGCAGTGATTGGGAAAGGAGTGAGACAGGGTTGTAGCCTCTCCCCGATGTTATTCAATCTGTATATTGAGCAAGCAGTAAAGGAAACAAATGAAAAATTCGGAGTAGGTATTAAAATTCATGGAGAAGAAGTAAAAACTTTGAGGTTCGCCGATGACATTGTAATTCTGTCAGAGACAGCAAAGGACTTGGAAGAGTAGTTGAACGGAATGGACAGTGTCTTGAGAGGAGGATATAAGATGAACATCAACAAAAGCAAAACGAGGATAAGGAAATGTAGTCAAATTAAATCGGGTGATGCTGAGGGGATTAGATTAGGAAATGAGACACTTAAAGTAGTAAAGGAGTTTTGCTATTTAGGGAGTAAAATAACTGATGATGGTCGAAGTAGAGAGGATATAAAATGTAGACTGGCAATGGCAAGGAAATCGTTTCTGAAGAAGAGAAATTTGTTAACATCGAGTATAGATTTAAGTGTCAGGAAGTCGTTTCTGAAAGTATTTGTATGGAGTGTAGCCATGTATGGAAGTGAAACATGGACGATAACCAGTTTGGACAAGAAGAGAATAGAAGCTTTCGAAATGTGGTGCTACAGAAGAATGCTGAAGATAAGGTGGGTGGATCACGTAACTAATGAGGAGGTATTGAATAGGATTGGGGAGAAGAGAAGTTTGTGGCACAACTTGACTAGAAGAAGGGATCGGTTGGTAGGACATGGTTTGAGGCATCAAGGGATCACAAATTTAGCATTGGAGGGCAGCGTGGAGGGTAAAAATCGTAGAGGGAGACCAAGAGATGAATACACTAAGCAGATTCTGAAGGATGTAGGTTGCATTAGATACTGGGAGATGAAGAAGCTTGCACAGGATAGAGTAGCATGGAGAGCTGCATCAAACCAGTCTCAGGACTGAAGACCACAACAACAACAACCAACACTACGTTTTTGTAGACTGCGTTCTGAACACTGCAGTTGCCCTGTGCTTAACAACAGTTCGTATAATTTCCATGTTCCGCGAATTCTCTATTTACGGTCAATTAAGGATTAAGTGCGTTTACTTTTCTTGTGTAACTATTAGCGTCATTTTTTCGCATTTGTAAGTATAGTACATACACATTTAGGGAGACAAGTCGAGGTTGTAGGGTGGACCTGAAAGTATTTGCGGACCAAATGTCCTGGTCTTCTGCATGGTGACGTGTGAGAACACGTATTATGCTATGCAGGATGGTCTTCCCAGGGTCTATGTGGTGAAATGAACTATGGAGCTTCATAGGTGTCTGTATATACTAAGCAGCATTTATGGTTCGCCCTCGGAAAAAAAAAATCAGAACGCAACCCTGTAGATCGCCAGATTCATCTTGGTTATTCGTATTTCTGTCTTTTAAATGTTTCACTCCTCTCCTAACATAGCCGACGTCCATGCAGACACGTCTATAGATGCATGGAAGTCCGGGGTGATTTTCAACAGCATATTTTCCGTCTTTAACAAGGAATTCAATGGGATCACAATATCGAAACGGAGCATTGATGTTGGCCATTTAGGAAGTACTGCCTGTGATCACGTGATAGACACTAAATACTTCATAGTGTTACCATCCTGCAGTCATCTTTGTTACATTTTTGGAACTGGTATTTTAAGAATGCTCACAACTTCCAGTACGGCTCTTGCGTACAATTCGAGATACGTGGCAGTTTAAACGAACTGTTATTTTGCACAGGGCGGCTGCAGCGTTTGATAAAAACGTTGTGTTTATGAAGATTATATTCTGCGAACTGTAGAAGCGGGAAAACCCGAAACATGTCATAGCATCAACAGAGCTATATAAAAGTGTGGTTTATTTTTTATATTCCTTTTAGTATGTTAACCCAAACATGAAGCTCAAATACAATTATCATGCAAAAGTGGTAGCGGCCGGCCGGAGTGGCTGTGCCGTTCTAGGCGCTACAGTCCGGATCCGAACGACCGCTACGGTCGCAGGTTCGAATCCTGCCTCGGTCATGGATGTGTGTGATGTCCTTAGGTTAGTTAGGTTTCAGTAGTGCTAAGTTCTAGGCGACTGATGACCTCAGAAGTTAAGTCGCATAGTGCTCAGAGCCATTTGAACCATAAGTGGTGGCCATCAGCTTACGACTTTCAGCCTGTAAACTTTATTTCCCCATGTGCGCTCGAGAGTACAGCTGCAAGAAAACAGAGCCGCGTCATTCCTACCGATGTCAGAGTCTTAGTGCGGGATCTGAAGGATCCGGAATACAGTGTGGCGTGCACAGAGACCGTGAGCCCCCACATTGCCTCACAAAACAGAAATACGGTTACCTTAAACTGGCCGTATCTGGTGATCAGAGGAAAGTTGCCGCACGCACTTGGCCTGTTCTGCTAAGCACACGCGTGTTAGCGACTTATTAAATTCATGTCGACCCCAACGGCCATGCGAAATGTTAAGCTAATTGCTAACTCCGCGGTCAGCCGTAATTCACCCTAGTAACACCTGCCAACTAACAAACGGCTGTTTCGGCGCCAAGATATCCACAGTCGTAACGTGCCGAAAGGGATTACGTTACCTCAACGTCCGATACTAAATTTGTGGAGGTGGAATGATTTACGTATCGGTCCTTTTCTTAGTTTAGTTTTCTTCAGTGCTTTCCCGCTACTTCACTTTGTGGTAAAAGATCATCCAAAGGAAACATGTAAGAATTCGTATGTGCATCGTATTCTTTATCATTTGGATGATTCTGAACAGTTGGTCTCGTACAATTGATATACCACCTGTCGTACATGAGTTTTTTCCAGGATACAAGAACTGTAGCGTTGCATTCCAGAAGTGGCGGATCGGGCTGTTGTAATTTCGTATCTGCATGAATTGTAGCGTTACGTTCAGGGGTGGTGGAGTGGACTGTTGTAATTTCGTGTTTGCATATATCTTGTACTTGTTGGTGTAGTGTATTCACTGCATTTGCTAATTGTTTCGTGTGTGTTGTGACTACGTAGATATAACAACCGTTCAAGTACTTTCGCTTGGGCGAATGTTTGAACATCTATTTCTTTCATTAAATTTGAAAGGGAGGTCTTTATTTGTCCTATAATAAAAATAGTCCCAAATTTAATGAATGAGCGCAGGAGAACAGTTACATGAATCCTGACAAGGTCATATAGAGGAGTTGGTTTCCAGTTGCCTTCCTCCAGGCTGTCATGAAGCGACAGGAATGTATCTGTGTCGTGTGGATGACTGCGAGCAGTGGGTGTACAGTGTAGGGTTGCGTTTGTGTCGCTATGGGTGAAGAGGAGGGAGAAAGTCAAAACTCAGTGTCGGCACGCAGCCTACTGCTGTCGAATAGCGTGGTCCGCCGAACTGAACGTCCCCACCCGACGGGCGGTCACCACCAACAGTGCAACAAGACTTCACCCCTTGAGACACCTGTGAGGTTCGAGGACACTGGCACGAAGACTGCTGGTCATGAACTTTACACCACCATCTCTCCCTCGCTGGCCAAATACTGGCAGTGACAATTTCATCCACCACTAGGATACGAAAGCGATTACCTTCGAATCGTACGCCACCGCTGTTGTTGTTTTTGCTGTCGTATTCAGTGCGAATACTGGTTTGATGCATCTCTCTACGTCAGTGTATTTATATCTGTGCAGTCTACGTCGATTTAAACTTGCTTACGGCATTCGAACCTCCACCTCCCACACCCGCTCCGTTACGTAACAGACGACTGTGATAGTTCTCTCTTCCTTTTCCAGATTTCTTATTTCTCCCGTGTTTGTCAGATTCAGGCATCCTGTTGCGTACAGACGTTCTGGTTGTGTTACTGCAACATAGTGTTGTAACTTTGTTTGAGAGGAGGTATGTCTCTTGTTCCGTATCACCGCGACATGGGATTACCTTAGTAGAGTTTTGAAGCCCAACACCCTACCGTGGCCGGCCACGGGTATGATTCTCGCTCGCCATTCGGAATGCCATCCTCTGCACAATCCCTAGTGCATGTTATAGTCCTATGTTTTTGCAATGATTGTTTACAAAAACACGTACATAGAAAATCATAACAAAAATATTATCCGTTTGTAGTTGAAATTTTACAATATGATTAATGCAAATAATTGAAACATGCCTTTTGGCACTCTTTTAATTAAACAAAGTTACTACAAAGGTTTTTTTTAATTGGCACACATTACCGGTCTCTTTGATTTTAATTAACGTCGACAATTAATTGCTTATCTAAAGGACGTAATCATTTTCTAGCGCTGAAGTTGTGTTGCTGTAGTGTACTTGAGTGTTTTCTTAGTTCCAAACACCACTCATGCACTCAAATGGGCTAAAGCGGCACAGCGTGCATATTTATACTTCAAGCACTATCACACCTTGCAACACTTTTAATTATATCCTAACCATCACCAGTCACCTCTAACCCCTTGTACTTTACGCTTATCTCGATTTTGATAACTTCGGGTTGTGATGCTGATGCCGCCGTCTGGCGCAGAACCTGGGCCGAATAGCGCTCGCCGCCATCTGTAAACTCCTTACTGGCTTATCAGGATGGATCACACTTCGCCACGAATTCACTTTCCTCTCTGAAACTGACCAACGTCTCTCAAAATTCGGTGCACAAATATCTTTCTCTAAAGAAATAAAATACCAGATTTTATAATTTTTAGTGCATAAGAAATTTTTATGTTCCGTTTTTATATCCCATTCGCCCTATCTTTCCTATTCATCTACAAATGTACTACCATGACTCGCACTTCATGTGCTCACGTCATGTAATACTAAATTTCGCTGATGACGCGCCCCTGGCGCTGGCGAGCCACAATCGAAATACCACAAGGCGTACATCATAGCACTATTGGAGATAACCCATAAGCGATAACCACAGTCGAAGAAGTACTACCGGCGAGAAAATATCGCACCATAGGCGATTATCCGTAAGTGTAACCACACTCGAAAAACCACCAACATGAACATATCGCTCCACTGGCAATAATCCTGATCGAACCACAGCGAAGAAAAAACAGTACTCGGTCCACTGGCGATAGCCCTAATCGAACTACAGTAAAAAAAAAGCCATACTCGAACGGAACGTCAACACGCATCTTGTGTAGACAACCCATGTCCATCAGGTACGATACCCTCACCGGCATCGGTGTCATCATCCAAATCATGCCAAGATCACTACGAATCACAAATCAACTTCCGTAGCACCACTGTCGCCCCCTAGATACGAATGGTGGAACAGATCGAGCATTCGCCCCACTGGCAACGCACACAATATCAACTGAAGAAACCAAACAATTACTACATTACAAGATGAATTCTGAGAAGAATTGTGTCTCCAAGACCATTGAAACTGTTTCTGAACCAAGAATGCTATTTTCACGCTGCTGAAACACATAACTTTGCTATGGCGTGACAAGCTACTAATATATCAGTGCTCAAGTGGTAATCCAACAAGTTATACGAGGGTTGGAACTTAAATAGTGGCAACAATTTATTCACAACCTGTGGTGTGCGTACTGTAAGACCTTCGGTACACACACCATCAGATTATTTGACTTGTAGCTCTAACGAAGTAGGCGAGTGTCAGCAATATGTCTCGTGGTCTTATCGTGGCGTGTTTATCTTCTGCCGTTAGGTCAGACGATAGAAATGCCACTTGCACGCTTAGAGTAGCAGATTGACGGTGATCAGCTTTAAACAGAACTTGATTAACTTTCACACACATTTATTAAAATAATAAAAAATATAGACAATACGTAACTTGATTCTGGATGCTGTTTACAACTGACAATCTGAAGTTCCTTTGGTATTGGTACGTTAACCTTCCTCTCACATATCTCTGATACTTGACAAAGTGTTTATTCATTTATATTCATGGCTATGTACAGGAATATGATAATCTTATTATGCGCAGACTGAAACTTGACTACAGACAAATGCAGACTGACTAATGGGAGGTCTGTACAGTCGTTATAATACCTCGAGCGTCCAGGTATCACTGCGCGAGTGTGATCCACGAGGAGAAAAGGTTCTACGTTAGCAACAATCTCATTGGCCGCGTTACATATTAATACGCGGATCGGCGGAAGCAGAATTTGGTCCGTCTCTAAGACAGCGCCAACTCGTAGTGCGGAGACGGACGAGCGCTGCGCCTGCGCTGTTGTGCTTAGCGGGGCGCGCTCTAGTGGGAAAGTTGTTTACGCGCTGGCTACGCGGAACTATGTACACAACACAATCGATACAAAAAAAATGGTTCAAATGGCTCTGAGCACTATGGGACTTAACAGCTGAGGTCATCAGTCCCCTAGAACTGAGAACTACTTAAACCTAACTAACCTAAGGACATCACACACATCCATGCCCAAAGCAGGATTCGAACTTGCGAACCGATACAAAAGAGTTACATGTTTGCACCTGTTACTGTCACCAGCGCTGTGTAGAACCCGTCGCCAGCGATGTGCTAGGCGTAGAGTACCGTTAGCAGAGCCTGTTCTGATGATGGAGCGGTCTACTGAGTGTCGAAACTCTGGAACAGTTCTGAAGCGAATGCCACGAAGTGGTTCCTTCATCTTCAGAATCAAATCAAAGTCAGAAGGACTTAAGTCCGCGTAACATGTATACACACGGACATACAGCAAACAGAGGGTACGCTCTCCAAATGTGGAGGTGGCTGGAAACAATCGAGTAGAGTGGTATACTACGCCCCGCGATCAGTGCATTTTGACTAGGTGGTGGCAGCTGTGCTACATTTACAAGCAGTTTTAGAACACAGAACGAGAGGTTTTGTCAGACCGCGTGGGTAGAAGTGACATACAAATCGACAGATTTGCTGAAAATGAGTATATATCGAGGGAAAATACGCTGAAATGCGGGGATATTAAGGAAGTACTTGCGTGTCTTCTGCTTGGCGCAGAACAATTTGTACATGTTGGTAAGTATGCGATAGCAAGAGGAATCCGAGAAAACGTCGACACGGAAGCGATCTAGAGCAGGAAACATTCACCTTTTCTTCCGCTGAGGTGGCATTCAACTGTACGTCTTTTGAGGTAACAGTGATACACGCGAGTTGACTACTGTATTTGACGCTTTTTCAGGAGACGGAACCATCTGCCTCTAAACTTACTTGCATCTGCGTTAAAGGATAGCAGTGAATGGACGGGGTGGTCGATTGAGAAGGAACTGTAACGATTTATGATTTAATGGCAGACTGATGATGCATTCTAGAGAGGGATGGATTGTTGGAGCAGGTCATTTGACTATATCTTCCGCTGATCTGAGTCACATGACATACCTGCGTTCGCCTCGTATACAGCCGCTTGTTCTGTGTGCGTCTTAGAGCACTGTCTACTTGCGATCGTTAACAGTAAATCTTTCGGTCATCAGAGGACTTCCACCTCACGTGTGATGAACCGTGACACATTCCTCTCAACGAACGAAGATTTATGCAATGTACTCCATCCCTGTCGCATGTTAAGTGTAAAATCGATACTTCCGTTTCACAACGAAGTTAGCGATAGATGTCTGTGAGACACCGCAATCCCCGTTTATACATCTGCTTGGCCAGCCGAAGTGACCGAGCGGTTCTAGGCGCTGCAGTCTGGAACCGCGAGACCGCTACGGTCGCAGGTTCGAATCCTGCCTCGGGCATGGATGTGTGTGATGTCCTTAGGTTAGTTATGTTTAACTAGTTCTAGGGGACTAATGACCTTAGAAGTTGAGTCCCATAGTGCTCAGAGCCATACATCTGCTTGACAGATTTGCTGTTTACAGAGTTAGTGACGGCAAGAATTGTAATTCCACTTGTCGGACACCACTGCTATGCGTTTATTGTTTCTTTCTAAGAGGTATTCTCAGTTATTAATGATCATTTTATATAGAACTGATGTGGGCATAGTATTATTTCTGAACTGTAGTTGGATGTGGACAGTGGGCGGTATACATCTCTGCAAAGATATTTTGTCCATGTATCACACAGAGCCAGTGTTTTACAGTTTGTTACCATAGTTTATCGTAGAGAAACCTGCAAGAAGGATGCATGTCATGCGCTGGAAATATATTTCTTACATTGGAATACTAACTGCGGTGCACTCCACACGACTGTTAGGTCGGATACTCAAGCGCGCTAATATTATAGATTGTTTCAAGTGCGGAACGTTGAAGCCCCAGGAGTGCAGATGTTTATGTTCTCTCTTACCAATACCTTCCAGGTACTGATCCTGGACTCTAGAACCGTACTTTAGGGTCGATAGCGTGGCTGGCTTACGTAAAATGCTTCGAACTCCAGACGGATGGAGCTCCATCTGGCATAAAAGTCACACGTTTCTTGTTCTTTTTAACCCTGTGCTACTTCATCACAACACTTTCTAATCTATTACTATACACCGATAAGCTGTGCTAGCCTCCTTGACATGGTTGCATCTGGGGAACTCTTGTGCACTTGGATGGGTGAGGACTCGGCAAGCTCCATTCATTCACGAGATGTGGAGTGTGACAGTCTATTTCTGGTCAGCTGCAGATTAAATCGGTAGCGGTGCTGTAGGGTGGGCTGGTCGAGGACAGTGGGGGAGGCATTTCAGTCTCTAATTTTATCCTAAGGCTGCGAGAATGCTCTATGACTCTCATCTGCATAGAGATATGCACTATACTCGAGGCGATAGAAATATGTAGAGTGCTGTCTGGTAGACTTTGATGATGTATGTGTTCAACAATTAACAAACAATGGACGTACTCCACAGTCATCTATCTACCTTCGCAATGATACTCGCGAAGTAGAGAAGGGGCGGTTTAGCTATTATACTGAAATTGGGGAAACATGCTGTCATATCATTGATCGGTGTTGAAATTACTGTAAAATTGCTAAAATCGTTTGCGCTATCAACTATGATGCTTATTATTATAGTACATCGGCGGTGCCTTTTCCATCCCATTCGTCCACTGAAAGGCTGTTACCACATAATGATTGACAGGCAACGCTTGTTTGAGTTGGGGAAAGAGATTTGTGGATGGGTGACACCTCCTGGGGGTTGCTAGCACCGAAACAGTGATCACGTACATTAGTGCACTATGAGGAATCAGTCGAAATGGAACGCAGAGCCATCAGCTATTCCGTCACTGTGACAGACGAGTTTAAACGTATAGATACCCCAGTTGACCTATCTTCCATCCAAAATTCAAACTTACCGCCGGAGGGGCTTGGCAGGGGGTTTGGCACTTTCCCGCTATCTTGGGTAAGTGTACTCGAGTCAGCATCTGACATCACAGCAGCCATTTTGAATGACGTCAATCGCATTACAGTGCAATGTCTTGTATAACTGTACTTTGGGGTGATGTCCTTGTTGTCTGCAAGAGGTCGTGGATCAGAATGTCTTAATTGTAGTTTAGAACCTGACACAGACCTCAAAGTCGTCACATATAAAGAAAATGTTTGGTAGTGTACAAATTGTGTTAGAAAATAATGTTTCAGACAACGAGACAGCGTCACAGTGGGGTGCCTCAGGATACGACCATCCTCCAGGAGTACTGGTGATGGAACTTTAAACTGGTCTGTGCAGTTGATCAATAGGATCGTCACATGTGCTCCATGCCTGCATGCATGTGGTATTTGGTTTCGATTTATGGGAGGAGAGAGATGCGTTAGAAATCTTATCTTGTTCCCCATCAGATGAAGTTAGTTGAGTTTTTATAGTTCATAATTTTTCTCTGGTGGATGGAATAGAATAACGATGACAGAATGTTGGGGTGATAGACGTGAATGGACCCTGAAGGACGCGGATCTGTAGTACCTGCTTGTAGTTTGGAGAAGCACCACAATGCAGTAGCAAAATCCACGTCCTTCCCCCAGCTCCCACACTGTCTTTTATACTACCTCGTGTTGCAGGCTTCATTCCCGTCGAATGGTCCAAACACAGTTCTGTCACAGTAAGCTTCGCCTGTTTCTACACGGGTTGCCGAAGGTGGTAGATGTATCTTTCTCCGATTTTCACTCAGTTCTGACTTACATTGGAACAATCACATGCGCACAGCTGTAGGGAATGTAGCGCAGAGTCTGAGGGGTACTTGCACAATACATAAAGGCTACCCAAACCCACGTTGGAATTTTATTGTAGCAGATGGCTTCGAGAAAGGTGAGTGCCAGAAATATGAAATGGCATCGAGACGGAATGCGTTACAAATACTGAAGAAATATCTAGTGGCGCCAGCGTGAGGGGGTTGCACATAGCTGTTACATACCACGCTCTTTAGCTGAATCACTTTCGAAATTGGATAATTTTATTATGAGGGTGCACAGTCAGCAACATGTAACCGCACTGCTGGTGTGATAATATACACTCTGGTGATTATCATCTATATTCATTGTCATGGTATTTGTCTGGAAAAACCACAACATTTGTAGGTAATGCCATACGTGGATTTATAAAGCCGGTACAGCTTTTAACATAGATACTTGTCTGCACCTGTAGAACCATGACTGTTTGTGACAGTAACATACAGTAGTTGATGCGATTGGTTTTTTTAAAAATATGAGACGATTACGGCTCTCTTTTTAAGACATAATGGTATCACACACAAGAAAAACTTATGAGACATGTCCACCCATCGCTGATTTTCTCTCAGTATTATTTTGTATAATAGGTAATCAGTTATTGACGAAGTATTATACTTTGTAGTAGGATGTGCATGATAGGTTCACCTTGAGCATCAGGCTTATGAAGTATCTGTTTGTGTTCTGACATATGCAAAGGAAATGACTATGTCTGTGCATAAGGAGGGCATGGATTTGAAGTCGAGTACTGTGATAGCAATGGGAAGAGTATGTCAAGTCATAAGAATGGTACTGATATTTCTATTTCCAGAGCCACAGCCTTTAACAGGGTGTATTTCTGATACTTTGTTTACTGTCAAATGTCGTTCAACTAAGACCATGATCGTAACATTTAGTTGGAAGTACAGGGTTAAAATATATATGTGACCGATTTCTTAGTATGATCGATTCCAAATGTGTGTGCTCGGTTTGCAACGCAGGTGACATGTGCGGGAGTGATTCACGTTTCCCGTTAACAGTAGGAGCTGTCAGAACGGAGAGGCCTGTTGGAGTGTAGGAATGTAGATGAATTTACGTGTTGTCCTCTAGACTACCAAATAACGAACTAATACTGTGTTGGAGGGCTTTCGTGATCGCATGTAAATTTGAGGAGATTGAATATGGAGGTGCGTTTGCACTGGACTGTTATTTCCTTCCATGTAAATTGTTTGGTTGACTGTTTCTTCACATTTCCCATCTTTATTTAGTTGAGAGAATATCGACTGTGGTGTGTGCATCTAGCATGTACGAGACGCGTTTGCCAGTTCTATTGACATGAGAAATGCTTTAGTTGAGTTTGTAAATTATAGGGATGATTTGGAATCTATTACATCACTGACATCGATACTCCCAAGTGGAAATATACATTTCGTCTATTTGTTTCGAGTTCTTATGTAAAGGTGTTTGCGGACGGGATAAGTTTCTAATTACACAATGGTCTAGAGCATACTCCACCTAGCTAAACTTTGGTGTTTGTTCAGAAATAATTCCCAGTCCTCATCTTCGGAATTATGTTGTGTGAGCAATCAGTAGGATAGTGCTGTGCGCAAATAATGCGAAAATATATTTGTTCTTGTAATCCCAGAGTCTGGAGATGGGTGTAGAAAAAAGGAAGCAAGGAAGCAAGTATGGGCCAGAAACAGAAACGCGTTTGTGTATGGGATGAAAAAAGCCAGTCTTTGCACAACACTTCTAAGAGTGACTTCGATCCACTGACAGCTTTCTGAAGTGAATGGGATGCTTTTGTATGGCAGAGGATATGAATTGTATGTTTACTACATCGAGGCGGTATGCGATGTTATATTGCTAGGTTGCGGATTGGTTTCATGCTCTAATATTCAATCTCCTGTCTTCAGTGGGAGAGCAGTGTAATTGAGTAAGAGTCTTTCCGTATTTGACGATATGTATGGCATCTTGCGAGGTTTAGTTGTCGGTGAAATATGACGATCAATGTAAAACAGCTTTTTTGCCACTGAAAGTCACGTCTGTAGAAAGAAAGAAAAGATGGATGGTGCTTCCCCAGGACTGATGAGAATCGTGACATATAGCAGGTGTGAGTGTAGACATACCACAATTTTTTTTGGGTACTGTACTGATATAAAGGATAACTTCACTGTTTTTGTAAAATGTGTATATATTGCATTGTAAAATTACTGTGGGTTATAATGTGTAAAATGTGTGTATATTGCATTATAAAGTTACTATGGTTTATGTTGTGGAATGACTAGAGAAGATGACTGTGTGTCCTATCGCGAGGGATGTATATATTCAGCACATCGATAACGGCAAGGGTATGAGAGCGATTTTTTACCTGGAAAATTTTGTGTGCTACAGATACTGAGATTCGTTCCAGAAGCACAGCCATTAAGAGGAGATATTACCTGTACATCGATTGGTGCCAGACTGTATCAGCAATCGTGATATTTAATTGTAGTTGCGCTGGTAAATATGCTCCTGGCGTCCAATATTCTTGTGAGTCTCATATGTATTTGATGATATGTAGATAACTCGGCGGGTTTAACTGTCAACACAAGTTAGTGATCTGTGCAAAATAATTTTACTGCTGAAATTCTCATCTGCAGAAAGAAAGAAAAGGTGGATGGTGCTTCAATACAGGCGGTATCAGTAATTTGGGGGGTAAATTCGATAAGAGCCAATCATAATGATCGTTTCATTCACAAGACATCGTTTGTGCTGGGATATAAGAGTCTCTACATAGAGGTGGGAACGTTTGTGTGCGTTGAAAGCAGGAAAGGTAACACATGATGGATAGGGTATCACTTTAGGACCGCTGGGAAGAGTGCATTCGATGTTATTCTGCGCTATTTTCGTAAACAGGTTCTGTTAGGGCAAGAATTTCCGTGCATACAAGCTGAGACATCACGAAAACTCCTACAAAAGCGCCCATTTAGTATTTCTGGGACACTATGCAATTTACTAGAGTTAGACTTGGTTATTTTAGATAGCCATGTGGCTTTAGTATAACATTTAGAACATTGCTGGATGTGCTTGCGACAGTACGTAGCTATGCATGGCAATGTGTCAGCACACGCATGGTCCGATAGAATCGCTATGGAGAAAGCAGCTTGTGCTATTGTGGAACAGATTTCTGTAGCGTCTTCACCGGACCGCAGGTGGAGGGATGGTAGAGGCAAATACACATGCACATGGCCCACCTTGGAACACCTGCACTCTGTAAGTAATTCTTTGCTCCCGTCTGGTTGCGTCATCATCGGCGCCTAGGTGATCACGTATTTCGAGAGGAATTTCTCAGGTACCAAGCATGATATGCCACCTCATGAACGAGGGATCCAAACGGACATCTGTGTGTCACGTCGTGGGGTGTGTCAGTGGACCCCACTTGCGGGAATGTCTGCGGTAGCCTCCTGTGTGGTCCAATGGACAGGGGGGCAGTGGACGGTGTCTGTGTACATTGTTTGGTCTGTTGCATTATTTCATGAGCAGGTCTGTAGGCTTCACTATGCATTATTTGGACAGTTTACGAGTGCTGAGCATGTCTACACATCATTGTGCTGCATTATTTAGGAGGACTCTGCATGTCTGTATTGAAATTAGTTTGGTAAATTAGGAGTTGTTTGCATGTCTGCTGAGCATTATTTAGAGTAGTTCACAGGTCTGTGGGCTTTGTGACGTGACCCCAAGCATGTGTTTTGTACCAGTGTGATAACTATACTCCACCCCTAAATAAATTGTTACAAAATAAATAAAGTACACTCCTGTATGAATGCAGAGTCTCGCAGAGATAACATTGAATAAAATGTTCTTGGGTTTCCAACCACGTCTGCTTAAAACTACATGAGATTTTGGCCAAGCACTCCTTGGCCAGTTATACCACTTGACAATGGCTTGGCCGAAAGCTCGTGTAGTTTTAAGCAACTGACGTGATTGAAAACCCGAGAAAATTTTATTCAAAGTACACTCCTTCCTCTCTCCAGCAGACCAGTACAGGCTGAGTCCTTTTTGCACCAATCACTAGGAAGAGGTGGCGGTTGGGTGACTTAGGTTAGTGCAAATGCCCTTTCTTTCCCGCCATTTTCTTAGATTAGTAGAGATAGCCCAATTGACCTGTCTTTACCACCAACATTCAAACGTAGCGCCACTTCCTGGGAAGAGGTGGCGGTAGGATTGGGTTAGTGGAGGTACCCCAAGTGACATACCTTCCCGCGATTTTCTTAGGTTGCTGGAGGTGTGCTGCATTGTCCTGTTAGAATTTGGACTTCCCGCCATTTTCTGGGGGAGGGGGAGGTACATCAATTGACCTATCTTCCCGCTAAAATTCAAACTTCCTGCCAAAATCCGCCATCTTGGAAATTACGCCATGGCTGTCATCTTGGATGACGTCATTGCCGCCATCTTTGCTGACGTCACTCTGATATAACTTTTGGGGCACCCTATGGGGTGACATCGGCCTAGCCCCACTACTTACTATGCCTTCCGCATCACTGGCAACGGTTTCTACACAACGCTGGCGACTACTTTGGAGGACAGTAACAGGTGAAAACATGTAGCTCTTCCGTATCGGTTGTCGATAAATAGTTGCCACTGTTTAAGTTCCAACCCTCGTGTTATAAACCCAAGTGTTTTCCGCCGATAAACCTGCACATTCCTATCCACAAAAGAATTTTCTATTTAAACATGAGAGGATACCAGTACGTCTCAAATTTGCGGTAAGTTATCAAAGTGCAAATGCTGTACAGAAAACTACAAACAAATAACTCACTGATCAGATGTCACAGGAGAATCCAATTATCCAAAATGTGTAAGTGCAAACAAATGACAAATAATAGAGTAAATGTTTACATAAATGAATTGGAAGCAAACTAGTCTTGACACTAACTTAACTGTACAAGTTCTGTTCAAGTTAATATTGCCCATATCGAAATTACGTGCGTCTTTGTTCTTGGGCTGAGGCCGCAGTGGCCGGCTGTCAATTCCTAGGCGTACTCTTCTGCGGTTTCTGTTTGAATGGTTAGGTGGTCTGATTTCCACTACGCCATTCTGGTGATCATATTGCAGACTTTGGCCACCAATCCCTCCATTATTCCTTGCTTGCCCTGTGTTACAGACCGACTGTAAGAACTGGTTCGACGCTTGCATTTCCCTCCTGTTGCTATTTCTGTTTTCTTGGAAGTTACCACCACACGACGCTCGCCTGGTTCTGTCCTTCCACTGAGGCTCGTTATTAAATCAATGGCATTGCTGTTGTTCTCTTGTCACCCCGTTTCTGTTTATCTTTTGCCCGTTATTATTTCCACCAGACGCACGTTGCGATTTTCGTTCATTTTGTCTCCTTCGATCCCTCTCCTTTTGCGTTTCCGACAAAGCCTAACTCTCTTAAAGCGCTTCAGAAAGACGCTATTGTGTTATTGCATTTGTCAATGAGCAGTTCCTGGTACCTCGATGGCAGTTTCATGTAGCAGTGTCGTATTATCTCCGTATCACTGTAAGACTGGTCCGGGTGACGGCTCTTGTTGACAAGCGTCTCGAAAATCTTTACCGGAACTGCGGCACCCCGATGCTTTGTAGTCCTTCCCTAACATAATCTCTTGTTTAGTCCCTTCTTGGGTGTCCTGTGACCAGTAGGTCTTTTAGGAAAGCCTCTCTGAATTCTGCGTAGCCGCGGCAGCTTGCTGCAACACTACGCCTGTTCTCGGCTATTCAACCTCCCAGGTATCCACAGACAAATTCCCATTTGCATACCAAAGGCCACGACTCGGGTAGTGTCCTACCATACTGATAAATCCATGACTTTGGATGCAATGAAATGTTTTTCTATTTGTAAACGTGAAAAGTTTGAACTGAGAGAAAAAGTTTCAGTTCGAAATATTCATAATTTTGGCCCTTTGGACTCTCTCTAACTTATGGGGAACTCCTGTCTTTGGACTCCTTCCATCCGTCTCTTTTCTTACATTTCCTTCCTCTGTTTTACCCTCTCCTGTCGTCTCTTCTCCGCCTCTTACGTAAACTGAATGATCGGTTCTAACTACGCACTTACAGCAACGAACCCTGGAATAGACGCACGACACTCAGCTGCTCTGTGACTCCTTCCCCGCGAAATCGGACTGTTACTTTCGCTGACTGTACCTCTTTCCATATTTACCTACGTGACCTGCCGCTTCAGCACCTTTTTCACCCTCATTTCCTGAGTGAATTGCACCATCATCGGAGTATGCATTTGGCATTAGCGCACTGTTTGCAGACTGAATTAAACGAACTGCTTCCGGCGCTCTATCTCGTTCTGCATCAATGACTGGCTCGTGTTCCATTTTCTCACTATACAAACTAGCTGTGCTTCTCGTCAGCATTCACATCGACTGTCACTTTCGCAAGTGCCCGATTCTAACGCCAGCCGGAGTGGCCGTGCGGTTCTAGGCGCTACAGTCTGGAACCGCGAGACCGTTACGGTCGCAGGTTCGAATCCTGCCTCGGGCATGAATGTGTGTGTTGTCCTTAGGTTAGTTAGGTTTAAGTAGTTCTAAGTCCTAGGGGACTGATGACCTCAGATGTTAAGTCCCATAGTGCTCAGAGCCATTTTTGAACCATTTGAGCCAACCTGATTCTAACACAGCACGTGCCACAATTCTGTTCTGATATTATTTTAAACAGTTCACCGATTTACGCTTAAGCCCATGAAACAAAACATACTCTTAAATATCGTAGACATGCCGTAATCAAATTCCTTCCAAAAAAGTTTGCGGAATGCTGTTAGCAACGACGCAACAACAGACAAGAAATGACACAGAACTCAATGCAAGATACAATGGGAAAAAATAAATGACACGAACAATACATACCCTGATATAAAACGACTACAACATACAACAAATTGCTTAGATACAAAACATAAAGCCAGACCCGAGTCTAAACCTCACAAAAGTGCCATGATTCGAGATTCTGGCCAAGGCAGGCCTTGACTCACTTCCATCATAAATATATGTCAGGCCGAAGCTACTCATGTACCACCACAATAAAACAAAAACATTGAATAGCAGAGGGAGTATGAATGAGAAGAGTGGTGTATTTGTATTTAGAAAATAGCGACAGGTTATATTAAACATTTGGTAACTACAACAGGCTGATAAATCTTACACAAACACGACAAACACAAATCAGTTAAGCAATGATGTTTAATGCGCAACGCTTACATTGGTGTGGAAGCTACACAAATTCTCCCCTGATTTAATCCCTTTTACAATGCAATCTGACTTTGTTTAGATGAACCCCCTGTGACGCCCGTCCTCTATTCAAATGGAATCAACTACAGTAAACTATACCACAACTATAGTGCTCCTGAGAACAGGGAGTTGTGAATATCATTTGACAGCCCGACACTGGTACAGCAGTACTTTACCCATCCACCTTAATTCAGGCGGCAGCAGCAAATGGCGCGCTATAGGCGAGGAGCGGTCGCTGCAGCAGCTGTAAGTCCTGACACGTTCACGAAAACTTGCGAACTATGCGGTCTGATTATCAGAAGGTGAGAAACCTCCCAATCAGACCGCTGAAATGCCGACAGATTTCTGTATGAGGTGCATCCATTCGCTGGTCTGGCCAAACCAATTTGAATCACATGCACAACGGTGCATGCTCTAATTGTCAAGCGTCAGATGGCCAACTCAGGATGAATAAGTTCACCCTCGTGACACTAGATATGTCCCAGAATGATATGCAGTTCCACTTCCGGTGCAGCCGGAAACTGCCACAGGCCCTGAGTCCACCACAAGTCTCATTCACTAAGGAAAGGCCTGAAGTTGTCCATCAGGGGAGGACCAACAAATGAAGACCCCAAAGAGTCACAGCCACTTTCTATCAAGCCTGACTACAAGATCCAAATTAGAATAACAAAATCGCCCCCACATTGCACAAAGCAATCAAATTACAATCAGTTCCTTGATTCTCCGCTCCTTACAGTTCTGTTGGCCTGGTAGTCAATCCATACACAGCATCGCGGTTCCCACACTGGGGGAGCAAGCCTGTACTTTGCATACTCTGAGAGGAGCCAATCAGAGACTCAAAATCTCTCTTGTCTGAAAAAAGAAGATTTTAGACTAGGCAGACGATTCGCTCATGGTAAGCATAGCCATGTTTTGGTAGAAGACAGGACCACAGTCCCTCATTTACGGAGTGATTTAATCTTTCCGTTCTGACCACTTACAATTTCAGAAAGACCCCTTGCTCTGTCCGTATCATCCCCATCCTCTAACATGTTAATCCACATAGTTTTACGACCTTCTCAACGGTTATCACAAATGCTCAGTTTAGAGCAGTCACCGTTAAATGGCTTGCTCCACCCAATTTGAGCCATCCGGCCATCGTCCACGATGGGCCGGCACCTGGCCCAGGTAAAATGTTTTCGAACTGACACCCCTCAGCCGAAACTTGAGCAGAAGGAGCAGACAGCTTCTTCCAGAAGTTCCTCTGCAGGTAAGAACCACTGAACAACACTGTTTCTTAGAATCACTCGCACAGCCAGGTTGCTGCACTCAGCGTTTATGGCTCCCACAGTTCATCTCGTTTTCTGTTCTCAGTCGCCTCTGCTGTGATCCTCTGGTGCAGGCCCTGTACACGTTACACATGCATTTACAAGAACATTCTGCCCACAATTTCCTCATGTAGAAAAAGTGACTAACCACACATAGCATATGTAGTACTGGGGAATACTGAGATCATGCCCTAAAATATGACGGTTAATCTGACTGAAATTTTGTTAATATGTAAGTGTGGTTTGCCGCCTCTGAGTGTGTGTTTTGTAATGAGCGCCATGGAATCAGCAAGGCGTTTCAAGTGCTAAATATCAACCAGCCACGGGCATTGTTTTTGTGCATGTGGCCTTGTAACGTTTCGAGTATACGCAAGATTTCTCCTTGTAAGACCTGTAAGGGAAGGCACAATATACTGCTCCACAAGTCAGCTGATTCAAAAGATAACCGGAATGGTGACTCTGGTAGCCACTCCTTCGCCCATCAGGCTACGAAGTGGTGATCTAACGTAAATAGTAATGTGTTGCTGGCAACCCCCTGCCAACATTAAACACAATGTGGATAGGCAGCCATCTTGTAGGGTGCAGCTAGATAATGCGAGCCAGCTGTAATACGTATCTAAGGGCATGACGGATAAATTAAAACTGAAACGAAATAGTCATTTCTTGTCAATGGCATTAACAATGCCTTTGCAGTTTCAGTGCCTGTAACACTGAACTGTCACCTAGGCTTAATGACTTTCATATCAGAACCACTTGTTTTATTCTGTGTGCTATTATCATCAGTGACTTGCCAGCTAACCACATAGACATAAGGAGTCGAAATGTCCCCCTTGATCCTGCCACAGTAGATTTAACTCTCGGTGCTGAGGTTTTTTCCGACCTTGCACGTAGAGAAAGGCTGAAGAAACAGAACTATCCATCACCGACTAAAACTAAATTTGGCTGGATTTGGTTAGTAGGATTCCTTCAGGTTCATGTAATGTGCCTCATTCTACAGTGAACTGGTGCCAAATAGCAGAGGTTTTGGGATCTAGAGGAACTGTCTACCAAAATCATGAGAAAGCAGGATTAAATGTGTGAGGCTCATTTTCAGTTTCCCACAGATCGAGATGAAAATGGGAGGTTTGTGGTTTGGCTGCGAGTGAAACGTGACTGTAAAGCCAAAGGTGAATGACCACCACAGGCCTCTCGAAGACTGGAGCATCTTGAGAGGAGATTTAAAAACCAACCAAACCTGAAAGGGGAATACGCTGCATTCATGCATTAATACAGTGAACTGGGACACATGGAGCGCTCCAATTCTGAGGATTTTATTGGTCCAAGATTTTTACCTACCACGCCAGGCTGTCCTTGAGTAATGCAGTTTTACTGCTAAGTTGAGGGTAGTGTTCGGTGGTTCATCTGCCACTTCTACTGGAGTGTCTATAAATGAGAGTTTGGTGGTTGGTCCCACTAGTCAACCAAATTTATTTTACAGTATTATAAAACTTTACTCCTTTAATGTGTAGGCTGAAACAGTAAACATGGATCGCCAAGTGTCTCTCCGTCCTCATGATAAAAACTTTCAGAGAATTCTGTGAGGTAATCACTTTCCAGACCGAAGCAAGGGCGTAAATTGTCTACATCACTTGCGGAAACGCTCCAGCTGCCTTCCTTGCGACTAGATGTCCCCAGGAGTTGGTTTTGGAAAATCAACACAGGTTTCCAATGCCATCGCAAGCTTTGTTGTCTAGCTTTAGATGAGTTGCGGAAGCTGAAGCTCAGGAACATCAAACTCGACTGGCTCAGCAACTTGCTGCTGTGGGGTTCCACTGAGGAAATGCCGTTCCAATAGCCACAAGTTTATGCAACAAATTCCAGTGCAGAACAGAGAGGCGTCTTTGCCTTGTAATCTCACTGGTGAAGAAGCCATAAGAACATTAGGAACCTTATGGTACACTGGCCCTTGCGCATTTCAGTGTCATGTGCAGCTGAAGAGTCATTGCTGTTCAAAGATTAGAATGCGTAATGTTTTGTCTACAGTGGCATCTGTTTTTAACCCAGTAGGGCATCTGTGCCCATAACGCATATCGTGCAAATTGTTCTGGCAGCACTTGATTGTGTATTAAGAGAGACTGTAAGATGAAAATGAAACAAAAATAACACAAGGCTAATAGAATGTAGTAAAATTAAATCAGCTGATGCTGACGGAATTTGATTAGAAAATGAGACACTAACAGTTGGAGGTTAGTTTTGCTATTTGCGTAGTAAAATACCCTATCACGGTCGAAGTAGAGAGGATACAAAATGCAGAGAGACAATAACTGGAAATGGATTTCTGAAAAGCAGATATTTATTAACGTGGAATACATTTTTCCGACAGCCCCCCGCGCAAAAGCGTAGTTTCTAGGACGGGGAGAGGGTCGGTGCGTCGGCTTCGATGTGGTTTTTAGGTGGTTTTCCACGTACCACCAGGCTGGTACCCAAGACCAGCCTGAGTTATTCACAAACACTTTACACGAATAACACTCCATGCAGACAGCTTGGATACACACATTCCGTCCCGGGGTGTAACGAGGTAGCGACAGGAAGGGCTCCTTCGAAATGAACAACACAGGCGTCTTGTAATGAGTCTTGCACTGATACGATTTTTTTCTGCTTCAGGTATTGTTACAGGCAGTGATACAACGTTTGTAATGTGAAATAAGTTAACAATCCCCAAATAGGTACAAGGCAATCGACATTTTTGCCTACACTACACTCGTATTCCGCAAGCCACTGTGTGGTGCGCGGCGGAGGGAACCTTGTTCCACTACTAGTCATTTCGTTTCTCTTACCTTGTACTCGCGGTGTTTACGAGGAATGTACGTTGCCGGCTGTAGCAGATTTCTGCAGTCACCTGCAAATGAGGGTTCCCTAAATTTCATTAACAGCGTTTTACGAATAGAGCGTCATCTTCTCTCCAGAAATTCCCACCTGACATCACGAAGCCTCCCGGTAATACTTGCACGTTGACTGAACCTATCATTCAGTAACAAATTTACTAAGACGCCTCTGAATTGCTTTTGCAGTCTTTCTTTAATCCGACCCGTTAGGGATGTCCGCTTTAAGCAGCCTTCTTTGCAGATGAACTACACTTTCCTAAAATTCTCCCAACGTACCGAATTCGACGATTCACGTGCCTTACTACCGTCCTTACTCGCCGTGTGCGAACAACGTTCGTTTTACAACGTTACGTCTGGCGCTTAGTGTATGTAATTGTGTCAAGCAACATACCACTAATACTGCAAACATGACAGGATTATTTTTCCTACTCATCTACATTAACTTTTACTTTCCTACATTTAGAGTTCACTGCCATTCATCACACCAAATAGAAGTTCTCTCCACATCGTCCTGTATCCTTGTACAGCCAAGCAACAACGATATTTCCTCGTACAGCACAGCGTCACCTGCAAACCGACGTGACTGCTCATGTACATAGTGATTCCGTGATGAGGTCACAGACTTTCAGGGGTGGTGCAGAAATGTGAGATAAGGGAACCTTGATCTGAAACAACCGAGTCGAAAGTTATAAGCGAAAGTCGTTCTGATATCTTTGCCAGTGGACTACTTCTACTGCAGGCCCTTTGTTTTCCATACTTTGGAAAGGGGTAGCATGGACAAAACCAAAGAAAAAGACTCCAGTGAACATGGGCTATGAAAGACATACCTTAAGAGCAGTGGGCACCTGTTCAGTAGGAACAGTTCTAATTCACAGTAGCCAAACGAACAAATTCTCATAGCTGGGAAAAAATTAATTTAGAGAGCATGTTTACTGGGCATTTTTTTCTTGTTTTGGCCCACACTGAATCCGCCCAAAATATGGAAAGCAGAGAGCTTGAGGTGCAGTATCAGAGGTATTAGAACGATTTACGTTGTTAACTTTTGACTCGGTCATTTACGTTTCTGGATACTGTAATGTGTCCTTCGTCGGACAGCAGTGAGAAGTATGAAAATGATGAACTTAAATGAATCTGCTCAGTAGTCTGCAGTGCATGAATTAAAGTTTACCGTGGGAAGTACAAATCACAGATGTGATAGGATGAGGAATTCGATTTATATCCAAACATCTGAAAATATTAACTATCGGACTGAGTGTTAATGTGAATTTCTGTAAGAAAAGTGAAATCGCTATTGGTTACTGATCGATGAGGTTTTCAGGCCTTCGGTGCCGATGAACCTACCATCGTTCAATAAGCACATTGACCGTGAAGAATCTTACTTCAATTTCTATCTTAAATAGAGGTAGCAAAACTGAATCGGACTTCGTACTTAAAGATACTGGACCTATTCGGGACACAAAGCTGAAACAGCAAGACTTGGTGCGGCATTGATATGATTGGTTTCGTTACCCTTCCTGACACACCGTCTTCAGAACAGAAAATACACAGCATATACCGTAAATATGAGGAATCTATAGAGGATATAAAATGTAGACTGGCAATGGCAAGGAAAGCGTTTCTGAAGAAGAGAAATTTGTTAACATCGAGTATAGATTTAAGTGTCAGGAAGTCGTTTCTGAAAGTATTTGTATGGAGTTTAGCCATGTATGGAAGTGAAACACGGACGATAACTGGTTTGGACAAGAAGAGAGTAGAAGCTTTCGAAATGTGGTGCTACAGAAGAATGCTGAAGATAAGGTGGGTAGATCACGTAACTAATGAGGAGGTATTGAATAGGATTGGGGAGAAGAGAAGTTTGTGGCACAACTTGACTAGAAGAAGGGATCGGTTGGTAGGACATGTTTTGAGGCATCGAGGGATCACAAATTTAGCATTGGAGGGCACCGTGGAGGGTAAAAATCATAGAGGGAGACCAAGAGATGAATACACTAAGCAGATTCAGAAGGATGTAGGATGCAGTAAGTACTGGGAGATGAAGAAGCTTGCACAGGATAGAGTAGCATGGAGAGCTGCATCAAACCAGTCTCAGGACTGAAGACCACAACAACAACAACAACAACATAGGTGACTACACTAACGGCTGACACTTTTCATAATTAACCAAGTTATGATTCAAAGCGATGCACAGTACAAGATTTGCCATTTACTCATACCATGTTTGCATTGTGAGACCGAACACACGCGAGTGATTATTGGGAAGGAGCTTCTTCCCTCAACAACCATCTACTGTTCAACGACTGACAGCTTTTTCATAGATTGATACGTGAGTCGAAACTTTATTCACTTCCTCAAACTATCCTTGCCTTTTTACTCTTATAGAATCGTCTCTCTTTTTATCTCACGCTTGAATGTGTGTATATTTTATTACGAAATCACGATTTAAAAACTTTTTCACATTATTTTATTTCTTCTAGTGGAGACCCTTACCACAGGCTGATACATTCAACATTCTCCACCATGCCTGAAAGTTTGTGTCATCAACACGAAATAACCCTTGTAACGTCCCCATAGAAAAACTATAAAGGACTATGCTGATAAACCTCTTCCGTTATTCGATTTTCAAACAACTGAGCAAAACTGAAAGTACTCAGACATTTCTCTCTTTACTTATTCTGGTCATCACTAAACTGACACACAATTTTTTTTTTTTTTAGCGCAACGCAATCTGATTTTCAATAATCCCTACAAAAAAAATGGCCCTGACTGACAATAACCTATACCTTTCATGAATCACGTACTTCACAGTAATCTTCGTTACTCGAACTGCTGCAATACAGCGAGCGCGAATACTGCCAGGCAAATGAAAGATTCTAACTACTGATGGCACTAACTACTGATAGGCATAGTCAGCAAATGAAAGATTTTGATAGAGAACAAACAATGTATTTACCTTAATAGTGTTCAAAAGTCATAATATATATATAGCAGTTCATGACATCCAGTCTTACAAATTTACTCTTTCTGATGGACACACGTCCAGATCGTCCGCTCTCAAAACTCCGCCATCTCACTCCCCACATCCACCACTGCTGGCGGCTCACCTCCAACTGCGCAACGCTACGCGCTTTTCACATCCAACTGCCCAGCACTACAATAGCAAATATTCCAAAATGAGTCCAACCAGCCACAGAATGCACACAGCAGAGTCAGTGATTTACGTACAGAGCGCTACGTCGCGTTTCCAACATGAAAACCTAAACAGCCTACTTACACCCCGTATAGACTGCTCTGGGGCATTCCTGACGACGCTCTTGTCTGTGATGAACACTCAGTGTCGAGGACGACGCAGTGGGTTCTTTCATTTGAAACTTCTTGGACACACTGACGTATCTGGGAACGCGTACTGTATGCTGGAACCTTCGTGAACCGTCTCCTGTGAAGCAGTGTGTGAAACGCTTTCAGGAAATGTATGAATGTGGAAGTAGGTTGGCAGTACCATTTCAAAGACAGATAACGATCTTATTGCATCAGCTGTCATGCTACACACTCCCTATCACCCGGGGAGCCACCAGAAATTGACCAACGTCACTCAGGAAAAACATCCAAGAAACTGTGTCGCGTGAGGTAAAAGTTGCAGAAATCCCCTATGGAACATTCAAGACCATGTGAATACACCTCCACCTTTTGTAACTGGGACACTTGTGTATCATTCCTAGCGTGTGACGTCATAGTGTTAGATACGAAGACGCAGGCAGAAATAATGACGTCATAGACAATTCCATCAGCCAAAGATCTTGATAAGAAATACTACACTGCATCAGCAGATTATGTGATATCATCGTGCAATTTTGAGGCCTCAAAACAAAGGTACTGTATTTGTTACACACCTCTAAAGAGATAAAGTCATGTCGCCTGCTGGAGGGTAGATCATTCCCCTCAGACACCGACGTGTGGCTGTGTAGCCGCAAACGCCTTTGATCGTGGACACAGTGCGCAGCAACTGCCGAGAAAGTTGTGGCAGGTGCCAAAAACACTGTTGGCCGGGAGATCCACCGCCCGCGCTAGCTAATAACGGCAAACAGATCCCAAGATGTAAATTCTGCAGTTGTGTGTTCTACTCTCCAGCCTGGTAATACCATGTTCCATAGCGAAAGAAGAGGCAAGAATTTTTAGTAGTCGAGTTTCTGTACGCTTTACAAAATGTATAAGGTGATAACCAATCACATTATTTACTTCTGGACTTGTGATGTAACGTATAAATTTACTCTACAGTTGCAGCTTAACCACGTTAGACAGTCTGCACCAACTGTCTTATCCTTGTCCACAATCACATCGCTGTTTTTCTGGTAGTATCCTTCCACGAAAAAATTATGGTTCGGTTATTAGGCAGCCACGTACTTCCATTTCATTAAAAATTCCGTCAAAATCCTGCGATATGTCCAAATTCAAAAGGTAATTTTACTCCACTGGGTCTTCACCAGGCACCAAACACTGTCGTCATTATCAATCGTTGTCTCCCGCTGATGCCGGCGGCGCATTGGCAGTCCCCGGCTGCTACCTCAGCTGCCGCAATGCAACCGTGGCGATGCTTGTTATAAGGCGAATGTCGCTGGAAAATAATTCTGGAGCGATTCACCCATCTTTCGGTTTTCGTGTGATTCTGCCCACGGTCACTTGGAGCCACGGGCTGGTTCTTCCTCTGGAACGGCTGCCTGCAGGTTCACGGCGGCTTCTGCAGGAATCACGGTACTGTGTCCACAGAGGCACACACCTTCTCGTCGTAAATACGGTGATGACTGCCTTCTTCTCAGGTATGAGCCACCAGTTTTCTTTCCATCTATCAATGTGCGTGTGTTGTTCACATTTTTGCACCGTGTTGGTAATTGGCCTTTGGAGGATACACTTATCGGTATAAAGTGCTCGATATCTAAGGTCACTTTCTGCTCGATATCTAAGGTCACTTTCTGCAGTATCGTAACCTCTGCGAGTCTGTCGATGACTCTGTATACCATTTTCTGTCTCGTTTGTACGTGGCAAAGTCGTATGTGATTATTTCCGCATTTGTTTATGTGTCTTATAGTGATGTAATATTGCTAGAGCTACATGTCTGGTAGATCTCGGCTACCGTCAACGTGGTCACTATTTTCTTTTCCGACCAATATGTCCTTGTATGTCCTGCTCACGTTTGAGAGATACTCGTCATTAATGCACAGACACAGCAAATAGAGCAGTGCGTTGACTGTGCAGCGTGTGTCATTGGAATACTACCGATCAGTCGAAATTACGCACCAAGCAAGACTTACAGTAACCTCGTCTGTACACCCAAGAGGCAAAGAAATTGGTACACCTGCCTAATATCGTGTAGGGCTCCCGCGAGCACGCAGAAGTGTTGCAACATGACGTGGGATGCACTCGACTAATGTCTGAAGTAGTGCTGGTGGGAATTCAGACAATGAATCCTGCAGGACTGTCCATAAATCCGTAAGAGTGCGAGGGGTGGAGGTCTCTGTTGAACAGCACGTTGTAAGGCATCCCAGATAAGCTCAATGATGTTCATGTCTTGGGAGCCTGCTGGCCAGCGGAAGTGTTTAAACTCAGAGGAATGTTCCTGGAGCCTCTCTGTACCAATTCTGGACGTGCAGAGGTGTTGCATGGTCCTGCTGGAATTGCCCAAGTCCATCGGATTGCACAATGAACATAAACGGATGCAGGTGATCAGACAGGATGCTTACGTACGTGTAACCTGTCAGATTCGTATCTAGACGAATAAGGCGTCCCATATCACTCCAACTCCACATGCCCCATACCATAACACAGTCTCCACCAGCTTGAACAGTTCTCTGCTGACATGGCAGAGTCCGTGGATTCTTGAGGTTGTCTCCATACCCGTACACGTCCATCTGCTCCATACAATTTGAAGCGAGATTCGTCCGAGCACGCAACGTGTTTCCAGTCATCAACAGCCCAAAAATGTTCAAAAATGTTCATATATGTGTGAAATCTTATGGGACTTAACTGCTAAGGTCATCAGTCCCTAAGCTTACACACTACTTAACCTAAACTATCCTAAGGACAAACACGCACACCCATGCCCGAGGGAAGACTCGAGCCTCCGCCGGGACCAGCCGCACAGTCCATGGCTGCAGCGCCACAGACCAGACCGCTCGGCTAATCCCGCGCGGCCCAATGACGGTGTTGACGGGCCCAGGTGAGGCGTAAAGCTTTGTGTCGTGCAGTCATCTAGGGTACACGAGTGGGCCTTCGGATCCGCAAGCCCATATTGATCATGATTCATTGAATGTTTCGCACCCTGACACTTGTTGTGGTCGAGTATTGAATTCTGCAGCATCGAGTATTGAATTCTGCAGCAGTTTGTGAAAGGCTCGCACTTCTGTCACGTTGGACGATTCTCTTCAGTCGTCGGTGGTCCCGTTCTTGCAGGATTCAGCGATGTGGCAAATTTGATGTTTACCGGGTTCCTGATATTCACGGTACACTGGTGAAATGGTAGTACGGGAAAATCCGCATTTCATCGCTACCTCGGAGATGCTTGTCCCACTGCTCGTGCACCGACTACAACACTACGTTCAAACTCACTCAGATCTTGATAACCTACCATTGTATCAGCAGTAACCGATCCAACAACTGCGCCAGGCACTTGTTGCCCCGTATTCTGCCTGTTTACATATCCCTGTATTTGAATACGCTTGCCTATACCAGTTTCTTTGGTTCTTCAGTCTTTGTTATTATGAGACTTCATTCCACTTGGAAGATCGCCTAGCTCAAAATGTTGCCACACATGCTAGTTTCAAAAGAATGACAGTTGGAGGGAACTATGGTCCTGGTTGGTTAGCAGCGGTTGTGTGCAATTGAGTCCGTAAGTTACCATAGGTTTTGCTGCGGCTTGATGCCCTATCCATGCACAACTGAATGTCATGTGTGACAGCTACTGGGTCGGAGATGATAACACACATGTTGTGATCTGGGGTAGTATTAGGCAGACCTGTGGAGCACTCCTGTTCGTGACATGGTTGCCACGGTCATACGACGAGTTCCGTAACCGTATCGGCATTATACAGCGAACACAGGCGGAGAGTTCCTCGTAGTCTAGATGAGTACCTTTCTCTAATTTTTCCACCTTCGTCTTGGGATCTGTTTGCTGTTATTGTCGCTAGCAGGGGATCTCTCGGCCTACAGTGGTTGAAGCCAACCGTAACTTTCTCGGCGATTGCTGGGCACTGTGTTCGCGATCATAGGCGTTCGCGGCTACACAGCCACACGTCGATGTCTGAGGGGGATGATCTACCCTCCAGCAGGCGACATGACTTTCTCTCTTTAGAGGTGTGCTACAAATAATCTTTGTTTTCAAGCCTCAGAAATGCGCTATGAAGTCACATAATCTAGTTATCTGGTACAGTATTTACTATACAATACGTCTAGAAATCCCTGTGACTTCGCTACCTCCACCAACGTATTGGTTTACGAAACTATGACGTCACGCATTAGTAATGATGCATAAAACGGGTCCGAATCTGCGACATCATGACGCAACCTGGCGACGTGACGAAACGCGGCGCGACTCTGTAACTTGACGTCCTGACGTGGATGCGACGCAATGTTGACGCATAACTGGCGTAATAGGGCACAATGCGAAAAATTGTGGATTACGTCACTATCTGAGTGCGGCGTCTACTGCTGCAAACAAACTGATAAAGTGGTTCCTAACGTGGTGGTAATTAACCCTTTAGGAATAAAATAAAATTTTCTGAGGTGTGAAGTCTAAACGATTCGATTCTGTTACAGTCACAAAACTAAATTATTTTCAAACGATCATTACTATTAACATAATTTTGGAGCCTCTAATACTGATAATATAAGTTACCAATAATTACTTTTTCTCGATTAGTAGCATTAAGGCAGTGGACGTTAATAGTTCCACTGCACACATATGTTACGCTTTGTCCCTTACCTCGCTTGTTATAAAAGCGAGAAATATGCGTAACAAATGCTAAATATCTTCTCCGAGTTGTAGATAGTACCAGTAACAGTCCATAAATTGCTTCATATTCGCTTTGAAACAGATAAATGAATTAATTGACAGCACGACAAAGCAGTAACTACATAAGGGCTAGTATAACGCTGTACACAGTATTATTGTCATTATTATTATCAGAGTGGTTAGACACAAAGCATTAACAGGCTGATGTCTTGCAATTTCTGCAAGTCCAGAAGTAGGGAGGGCACCAGTCAAGTGATTTACTAACAGTAAGTATAGTGAGCCTGTTTGTTTCTAAATGTGGTTGCATTGTGCAGGTCAGCGGGCCTCGGCGGCCGAGCGACTCTAGGCGCTTCAGTCTGGAACCGCGTGACTGCTGCGGTCGCAGGTTAGAATCCTGCCTCGGGCTTGGATGTGTGTGATGTCCTCAGGTTGGTTACATTTAAGTAATTCTAAGTTCTAGGGGACTGATGACCTCAGATGTTAAGTCCCATAGTGCTCAGAGCCATTTGAACCATTGTGCAGGTCAAGAAAGCGCCGCAAGAGTGTCCTGTAAGAAGTTTCTGCCCTCACTGTGGATAACTAGCGTTCTTGTCTGAGAAGGAGTTGTGGGTAGCACTTGCCACGCACCACCATTTCCTTCGTCATTCTAACATCCCCCTCCCTCCTACCACTCTCCCTCCCACACACACACACACACACACACACACACAAAATCTGAATGGCATTCATCTTTCATCATTTTAAAAATAAACGAGTTCCAAAAAAAGTCTTTTGTTCCACAGTTTAGTTAGGTACTGAAGTTGGTAATAATGTGGTAAGGAGAAGAGGCAAGACAGGTGGCAGAGGGGGGGGGGGGGGGGAGGGCATGAGTACTAGCTAATGTCTGACTAACTCAGCGGTAATTGTCTAAGAGGGGTTGGGACCCACTGATATAGAATGACGTAATCTGTTATAAACAAATAGACACAACCCCTCCCTATACTCCATAGTGCGTCCAGTTACAAAATATTACAGTGTGTGAAAATGTGTAAAAATGTCTGTGTGGAAGTGGTCTCTGGTGGTGACACACAATATTGTTATTTACAATTAGACACAACTTCTCTCTCTGGGCTCCAGCTCCTGATTACCGCTCGCACATAAGAGTCCCAGTTATAACAGATGAAGTTATGGAAGGGGTGAACCGTCGTCATTGGTCAATAGGGGGTTTCTGCCATCACGTGACGCAATTGCCTGAGTGATTCACATGGGTGAGTTTGATCAGTTCCCGGGGTTTCCCCTGGGCAGAGGGAGTGGGGGAAGCAAGGAGCCCAAGTGTGTAACCCGACAGAGGTTGCGATAAGACCGTTATCTGTCTTTGAAATGGTACTGCTGTGCTACTTTAGAGTCTTCCTGTTGCCCTTCACGCATGGCTTGCAGGATATTACGTTAGCAAAGGACAGGTGGCATGACTGACGTGTTCGAAATCCGTGCTAATTTGTGGAGAGAATGTTTTGTCTTAAAGAGCTGTATTATATTCGAACCTAGAATATACGAAAGCATTATGTCTCGAACATACGTTACGAATATTGAAATGTAATTTTCTTGTTCCATATAACGTGCTGTACGATGAAGACAGTGCACTGAAGCTCTATGTTCAGATTGTACCTGTACAGGGTGAATAAAACCGAGAAACAGCGGCGACGGTCTCCTGAATAGAAATGGAGGAAAAAAGGTCCTTTGAACATGTGGCAGGATGTGCATCATTGACACGGTAGTTTTTGCAGGCGATTAACAGTTGCTCTGACCAAGTGTCGTGTGTTCCTAGCTTGTCGCAGGCCCCGTGGTTGACGAAGCGTGCTTTTAGCAGCAGAATCGTCCGGTATGATGTCAGGAAGAAGCCGGAGTGGAGATGTGTGTGCAGCCAATCAGATGCAAACGGCCGAAGTGCGGCAGGCCTATACCAAAAGAAATGTACTTTCATCGACACCAACAACATCACATAATATTTCAAAAGTTCTTTTTCCCACTCGTATGATCACGGGGCCGCGCGGGATTATCCGAGCGGTCTAGGGCGCTGCAGTCATGGCCTGTGGGGCTGGTCCCGGCGGAGGTTCGAGTCCTCCCTCGGGCATAAGTGTGTGTGTTTGTCTTTAGGATAACTTATGTTAAGTAGTGTGTAAGCTTAGGGACTGATAACCTTAGCAGTTAAGTCCCGTAGGATTTCACAGACATTTGAACATGATCACGGGTTCTTTCAGACATACAAATGGGCAGGGAGGCGGCGGACTGTGGGTACTCCAGATTTGGAGAGCCGCGTTCTACAGTGTATCGAACAGAAAGGTAGAACATGCC